>NC_045168.1:10549860-10697360 GCF_900700415.2 Clupea harengus | reverse complement strand
GTCACTTCCAGTACTCATTTAACAACAAAATACTGCCTTATGGAGATCAATACTCTCCCTGGTCACTGCAAAGCAGGGAGGGGGGGAGAGAGCAAGAAAGAGAAGGCAGGAGAGAGAGAGATGAAGAGAGAGAGGGGGGGAGAGAGATAGCTTTACTGAATGGAGCCATAGAAAATCAATGGCAAAGTTTTATTCTATTTTATGGCGCTGAGTGCTCTATTAGAGAATTAATGGTTCAGAGCACGTTGTAATAATTGACATTGCCACTGCCTCTAGAGCAGGGCTGTAATTATCACCAATGTTTCTATTAATCCTAATCTGATCAGCACTGGCAGACTGCAGGAAGAGTGTGTGTGCGGGGGTGGGGGATTGGGTGTGTGTGGATCAGCTGAGTCATGCGGTCATGCATACAGCTGATGACTAGATCCACTGGTGCATATAGGCCTCGTTTAAAGTGACGCTAATGACATTTCTGTGCCCCCCCCCCACACACACCCCACGACTATCAGCATGTTAGGTTAATCCAATCGCCTGTGTCAGCGGCCGGGCCGTGGAAGAGGGATGAATATTTCTCCTGTCGCCACTGTAATCCCGGCCTCGTCGTCCCCATTAACAGCGTTCTGGGTAATTTCACTCGCTGCCTGAGAGGCAACATCACCTTATGAATCACAGCCGTCATCACCCCCTTACCCCCCCTCCCACTCTGTATCTCTCCCATCCTCTCTCTCTCTCTCTGTCTCTCTCCATCTCAACCCTTCGCTTTACCCAACTTTTCACTACCAAATGGCCTTTGTTTCGTTCTGTTCCTTTTGCAGATCAATGCAAAGTTCTCCTCTCATGCATGGCCACACAAGGCTTTGGCAAGGAGGCACAGAACTAATGATGCCATTTGTCTAATTCGAACCTAGAGGAAAGGAGATGTGATGTCTGAAAACACAGTTTCTTTCTTTTGTCTGTAAAAAATAAAAAAAAATAAAAACATTTCCGTTGACCCCTGCAGTCATCTCCGCTGCAAATGAAGTTGTTTTGCCACTGGGACTGACACAGACATAGCAACCTGAACTGAACATGAATTAATTGTGGCAATTTAAGTTGACACTAAAATACCACTGAGAGTTAAGAGACAGGAATGGGGAGAGAGACAGAGAGAGAGAGGGATGGTCAGAGAGACAGAGGTAGCAAAAGGGATGAGAGTAAGGAAAAAGGGGACGAGATTGATAGAAAGAGAAAACCTGCGCATGTCATGAGAGAATCCATCTATATTTGAGTAGCAGGCATTGCCCTTCCCTTCGCCCTGGGCTGCTGTTTGGACCACGTGTAGTTTTAAAGTGAATAAGATATGGCTTTTCCCACTGACAGTCTAGCCTCCGCATTACGTGACCGCTGATAGAGGATGTGACTTGGGGGAGTATAAATTTACTGGCAGCTGACAGCAGGGCTTGATGTATGGGCCCAACCAATCAAACAAATCCTTTTGTGTGACAGATGTTTCTGACTTGTAACCCAGATCACAGATTGCTCCCTCTCTCCTTCCTTCCACCTCTCTCTCTCTCTCTCGCTCTCGCTCTCTCTCTCTCTCGCTCTCTCTCTAGGTCACACACACACATACACACACACAAATACACACACTACACACTACACACACACAGAACTGACAACATAAACAACTTGTGCAGAGGTGCAAATAAAGTGGCCAGGTTCAGTTAGCCTCAATTCCTGTCCATTCACCCCTACATCATTGCACAAAGAGACACAATGCGTTTCTCTTCAGCGCACTCACTCAGGTCTTTTTTTCCACCCTCCTCCCTTCCTTAAGACATGGTGCAGTGAAATTGATCCGTTTAATTTTATCAAGATGGAAAAATATTACACGCTATCTCCACGCGCATCAGCAGTCAGTGGTGATGGCAATATCCTGGGTGTAATGGCTTTCCGTGGGAGAGCGTGGAGAGATGGTTTTCTGTTCTGTTTCAAATGCAAATGTGCGAGCCAGAGAGGTCACTGCCATGGACTGAATGATTCAGCTACCTCTGTCTTCACATCACTCTGACTAATACACTCAGACACACACACACACACACACACACACACACACACACACACACACACACACAAAGAGAAGCAGACAGTATGTTCATGGACAAACACACACACAATTAGACAGACACACAGACACCACATGTATGCTCATGGACAAACTTACACACACACACACACACACACACAATCAAACACAATCAAACACAAACACAATCAGACACACACACACACACACACACACACACACACACACACACACACACACACACACACACACACACAATCTCTCCAGCATCACCCCTAATAAGAAAACAAACAGATTTCTAGATGCCTCTTCTGATGACACCCATATATCCAAGTGCGATGCAATAATAACCTGATGACAGAAGTCCTCCCTCTCTCTCTCTCTCTCTCTCCCTCCCTTAGTGCCTGCTAACCTCGTGGGGTGCAGCATGAGTAAGCCCTAATATGGAGGAGAGATTCTTCCCTCAGCCCCTCCTGGTTTCCAATCTCTCTCTCTCTCTCTCTCTCTCTCTCTCTGTTTCCCGCCAACACCTTTTGAGGGACCTTTTCCACCACAGCTCGGTGACAATGACTCTGCGGCTTAACCTTGCCAGCGCGTTGTGAATATTGGAATGCTGGAGTGCAGATTACAATGTGTAATGGACACCCGGCCGAAGCTCGGCCAGGGATTACAGTTACATTTTCAAAAAACTGCGGGCGGGTCGCACAGAGGTCACCAGGTCCGCACGGTAAGCCAAGAGGGGGAGAGAAAGGGTAGAGAGAGAGAGAGAGAGAGAGAGGGAGAGAGTGAGAGGGGGAGAGAGAGAGAGAGGGAGGGAAAGGGAGAGAGAGAGGGAGAGGGAGAGGGAGACGGAGAGGGAGAGAGAGGTGTGAGATCCTTCTCTCATCTCCCCTGATTATCTCCTCCATGCCATCACTGCCACTAACATGGTGGCCAACACCTATCTTAGTTACCATGGCGATAACAAGCCTGGCCCTTGCCTCAGAGTGGCAGATGAAAGACGAATCAGACACTCTAAAGCTGAGGCTGATGAAATACACTGTGTTTGTGTGTGTGTGTGTGTGTGTGTGTGTGTGAGAGAGAGAGAGATAGAGGTGTGCATAGGTGTGCAAGGGTGAGTGCGAATCAGTGTGTGTGTGTGTGTGTGTGTGTATGAGGAGTTCAGCAGCAGGAAAATTCAATAGCAATCTAGCAGCACTTGTGGTGGAATGAGTGGATCGTCAGGGCTGGCGGGGCCGGGGGCCTAGCAGTGGAGGGTTATGAGGTGAAACGCTGTGTAAATCTAAATGCGTTACGCTCGTAAGGCCACCGCGCCGTGATTTGTGGACTTCATGAGGCTTAAAAACAATCTACAAACCATCTCCGTACACACACACACACACACACACACACACACACACACACCTCCAGAGCAAACATATCACCCATCAGAGGCCATTGGCTGCTGACGAGTCCCGTGAGGCTGGTTGTAAAAAGGACCTCTGGGTAGCGTGGGGAGGCCATCTCCTCTTGGAGAGACGTATATTTCACTGTGACACTGTACAACGTTTTTTTTTTTTAATACCTCTTCACCATGCTTAATCATCACACATCATTACACCAACAAGCCTGCTGAATTATGTATAAGAGCCTCGCTACGGTGAATTATACATGACACGTTTTAGCTAACAGCAGGTTGTGTTTATCCAGCCACTAGAAACAAAACAAAACGCACACTCAAAAAATGAACCCGTCCAACTCCTCTGAGAGGTGATAATCACAAGGGGGAAGAAGAACAAGATGGACTCCAACCCTCTGGGAACTGGAAGGAAAGAACAAAAACAAACAAACAAACAAAACTACTAGAAAGCCTAGTGTTGAGAGACTAGTCAGATACTACAGCAGTGATTCATTCATACCCTTCATGCTGTGTATGTGCAACGTGGAAGACATTTTGATTATTATTATTATTAGTCACTGCCCTGTTTTAAGGCCATGATATGAACTCATGGCCTTTTGTAGCAGCTCGCAGCTTGCCACAGCCATTTTCTGGGGACGGGTTCTGAGTTGGACACAGGCTGGTACTGCTGAGGCATTAGCGGCCAAATCCTTTTGTATCCAGCGAGGAGTCTGAGAGTGACATGCCTGGTTAACGGTAACAGGGTCAGTGGTTCAATCCCCTCTTTTCCCGGTTCGGCTGCTTTCACAATAACAAGAGTGCAGACGTCTCAAGCCCCGAGGTTAAGGTCCTTCTTCTCGCCTCCTTATAAGCCCAGAAGCCTAGCAGCCTACTGTCGGCGACTTCAGGCTAGAGTCATTATGTTAGCAGCCTGAACAACAACAACAGCAGCAGAAATCTATTCTTCCCTCCTTAGCCTTGGCAAAAAGGAGTCTTTCATCTCTTCTGTCAGATAGCAGAATAGTGTTGATTTAGCGCAACTCAGCGAACCATGACAAAGCATGTTTATTACATTGAAGACCAGGTCTGTTGGTTTAATGAGATGCAGGAGAAAAGTACATTGAAACAAATGCATAGGTACACATGACACTCAAGCCAGCGACACACAGCCCTCCACAACTGTCCGTCCAATCATTACACAGATACAAACACAAGCAGCTGACAGCGTGTGTGTTTGTTTGTGCATGTGCGGGTGTTACCAGTTCAGGGCACTTCAAATGAGTCAATCATTCCACAAAATGAAGAAATCAATGGATTATTCAATTAATCAATAAACTGCCACTTCAGTATTTTTACGTTCTTCACTTCCCGCTCTCCTCTGCCACTAGCCCTGCTGATTACTTGATCACTTACTGTACTCGCTCGCCCGCTCACTGACCTGAAGTCTGCTGCTTACTCGATCACTTACTGTACTCGCTCGCTCGCCCGCTCACTCGGTGTCTGACCTGAAGTCTGCTGCTTACTCGATCACTTACTGTACTCACTCGCCTCGCTCGCTCAGTGTCTGACCTGAAGTCAGCTGTGGTTATATAAATGTGTAAATCACACAGTGCTGGCTCACTGTCAGTTATGCATTACAGCCTACAACCACAGCCACGGCACACAGGTTTCTATGGCAGCCGACCCCATGAAGAATGGACTTGTTCACATGGCCCTTTCAGTAATAAATCCCCCCTGCAATTTGATACTGAGACAGACAGACAGACTCAACTTCCCAACTCCCCCCCCAACCCTCTCTCTCCATCTTTCTTTCTCTCTCTCTCTCTCTCTCTCTGTTTTTCGGAGGTGAGGGGTATAGGCTGCAAGCCAGTCACACATACACACACACATTTCTCATTGTCACCTTGACCTGGCAACATATCTCACTCAAATATCGCGAGCCAATTCCCTGTGGATTTGGATTTGTGAGGTGCCGTGCCGTGCCGTCTTAGCATCCAATAAGATTGGTTAGAGCCACTGCTCAGACATGCATGAAAGTGAGCACATCTACGGAGGGGGAAGATCCCTACTAATAATGTGTTCACCTCCAGCTTCATTCCATAGCACCTGGATTTTCTATCTTTTCTACTCTAATCTATACTTGGGGAAGGAAAACAAACCTTGACACTGAGCCAACTGAACAAGAACATTTTATTCTGAGCAGAACTAAATGTTTTAGTATTGTGTTATTGCGTTACGTCTTGATTGTAACGCTCCCAAATCAGCTGGAACGTAATAAAATCAACATTAATAGTTTTTCAAAAAGCCAGCTCTCAAAGGAAGAGTAATACTGATCATAATTAAGCAGAGACGAAGAGCCAGGCCTCATGGGATTCCACCAATTTGCCACCGTGAAGAAATTTGCTTTCTACTGGGGAGAGAGACCAACTAAGAAGAATCATGCTGTGCATGGGGCTATACAAATGTCTGACATGAATCAGGCTTGAAAACAAAAGCAATTTCTTACAAAGAAGTAGGCCTTAATAAAAGAATGATATTACACATTTTTGAAAATTAATAACTTTTTTACCAAAACATTAATTACTTTTTATTCCGAATGAAATAACTCTTTTTTGTTTGTTCTGGATCCGATCTCTGCTTTAAAATAAGGTTTGATGAGCGTCACTCAAACATGCTCATAAATGAGTGCTCTCAGCTCCTGGCATATGGCTCCCAGCTGGGCCAGTAAACATGATCTGATAGAGACCTGATAAATAGCACCAACAGGGGCTGCATTATACCTATGAAAAATTCTTACGGCGTGCATTTGATGTAGAGTCTGCAGTCCAGTCACAAGGCTAAACATGTGATGGTCCGTGCAAAGCAGGCTCTGACTGTGCTTTTTTTTAAAGGGGTTCAGCGTATTGTATTAATGTATAATGGACATTATGTTGAACACCTGCCGAACAACATACATTTAGCGTGTTTCCATTTAAATGCTTAAAGGTGATTGCGTTCTATATCTATAAATTACTTTCAGGAAGAATGTGGAATAATTTCCTATCAGCTGTCGGGGAATATTCACATACATTTTATGGATATATGCAGCTCCCTCTCTCTGTCTCTCTCTCTCTCCGCAGCTTGTAAATTGTCTCTCTGTGTAAAGACCTTGAGATCTCCACCACCTCCACCCCCCCAAAAAAGAGGAATATGAGGCCATCAAACCCCTAGGGGGGCACAGCAATGTTTAAATCAAGGGCTGCATGTCAGGTTGCCCAACCTCATTTACGATTCATCGAGCAAAATGGAGGCTGTATTCTAATTAATAACTGCTGTCGCAGATTATTCCTCTGTGTCCAGCCCAGGGTGCAGTAAATGTCGGGTCCACCTGATTGTTTTCGAAGGTGCGGGATCGAAGGAAGGATGTTAAAACCTTCTGGATGGGGGAAAAAAAATCCAATCAACTGTCTCCCTCCCCTTCTCTGCAGCACAACATCCCGACACCTCTTTCAACACTTCTATTTTCTGACGCGAGATGTCTTTAGCATTTTTCCAGCCTTGTTATTTTGCCCGTTTATTATATTTTTTTTAAAGAAGCAGAGGCGTTTTAAGATGATTAAAATCAATAGGGGCTGTAAATGCAGGCGTCCCCAGTGTGAACATTTAGCTGCTTCGGTGTACTTTAGATTCAGCTGCTGCCAGTAGGAGCCGGCGATGCCCAAGGTCTCTCCAAGCGGCCCTCCAGGGATTCTCCTGTTCTCTCTCCCACTGAATGTGAGATGTGATTGACAGACAACTCCAGAGAGTGGAGCTCAGTCCTCTCTGCTCTCTGAGACACACGCAGACACACACAGAGAGACAGGGACACAAACACACACACACACACACACACACACACACACACACACACACACACACACAAACACACAGAGAGAAGAACTCACTCCCAGACAAAAAAAAAAAACTACAGACTGTCTTACTCATCCTCAGTCCAAATGCTCAATGTAAAAGAGGCGAAATGGTGAGTTGAGAGAAAGACAGAGATAGCCAGCCGGAGGAAGGGAGAGTGAGAAAGAGATGATGAAAGAGAGAGAAAGTTAACAAGACTAATATGAATCATTAAATTGAAAAAAATGATGTTTCTGCAGGAAGTACCACATCCACTGGCTGTGACCCCAGACCACACTGTGGGGGTACCATTCCAGAACCAGACTTTGCCTCTATGGGGAGAGCACTGACCCACCACACAGCCAATCAAAGCACTCGAGACAGGCGAGCTGATTGTCATGACTTCCAGTGACGAATCACCATTAAAAACTTGAACAGGGCAGCGGGGAGCCGATTTTCTCATCAACTCCACTCCGGAGAGAAATAAAAGACGAATTAGTCACTAATTAAGTCTCAAGATTTAAACTAATGAGACCACACACACTCTCTCACACAGACACACTCACACAAGAAAAAACATTTTTGACTTGTCAGGTCCTCGCATTAAAACTGAATGCTGAGTGTTCTGGTAAAAAAAAACAGACTAGGAACCATGGCAGAGAGAAAAATTCCAGCTTTTTAGAAGTGGTAGCGAGTCAACACACCGATTAGATGGAATGAGAACAGAGCCCCTCTTAAAATGTGATCTCCCTGAGATAATGTCGCTAAATCAAGCTAATTGAAGAGCATTTGTCTTGAAGTGTGGCGAAATTGGGTTTATTTTTATTCCGTTTATTATTATTTATTTATATATTTTTAGTGTGGACCCCCCGACAAAAAAGTCTTTGAAGAATTAAGCCGGTGACACGCGGATGGCCCCTTCTTAATCCCAATATTTTTCCCCGCCTCATGCCGAGATGGGGGAGAGGCACATGAATGGCGAGCTGCGCCACCCACTGAGTCATGTTCCTTGTGGCAATCGAGACGATGGAGCTTTTGTTAGAAAATGCCAGAGCTGGGATGGGCACAGAACTTCTGCTATCGATTCTAAGTTAAAGAACCGCTCCACCCCCTGCCGATGGCAGATACTGTGCTGTGTCGTGCAGAATCGTGTCAGTCGGATGGCTTCCTCACAGTGCCTGGTTTCGGTGCAAGCTTTTGAAACGTTCTGATGTCTTGTAGTGCTGATATTTTCTTTGGAGTTGAAAATAAAGAAAAGCTAAATGGGTTATTAAAACGAAACAAAATCTGCACTGATCTTTCTGATGTGAGTCTCGCCTGATAAATATCAAGTTAAAAAGTCCTGCAACCCACCCCACAAAAATACAAACTCATAGTGGCCCCATGTTTTATTAAACATTACCAAGACACTGCTAACCTGTCATAACTCAAGTTCTGCTGCTCCTTATATCTCTTAGCCTTTCCTTTGCCGTCTCTCTCTCTTTATCTCTCTCTTCATCTCTCTCTCTCTCTCTCTCTCTCTCCCCCCTTCCTCCTTGTAGTTTGTGTTTATTGTCAAACTATTCCCTTTTTCCTCCTCTGTTTCTCCATCTGATGTTCTGCACGGCCCCCTCACTCCGACACCCAGGCTGCTTTTAGAGCAGTCTGACACGTTCCTGCCGGAGATCGATGGAGTTGACAGCAATGACTGAAGCCTGAAGCAGGCAGCGGGTGGAGGCGGGTGGAGGCGGGTGGAGGCGGTGAGACACAGGCAGGATGGAGAGTCTCGCAGAGTTTTTCATTTTTTTCCCCTCTTCAGACCCCATAGCGTCTCAGGAGCCTGCCGCTCCCCGCCAACGTATAACGCCACCCCCCCCTTCTTCTTCTTCTTCTTTCCATCCCTTTCCTTCCTCTGTCTGTCTGTCTGTCTCTCATTCGCTCTCTCTCCAGCATCAGAGCACATGTGTGCATCTGTGTGCTCCACGGACCTTCCACGACTCATCTCATTACAGACGCTGCAGCTGTTGGGCGGGAACAATACAGACACTGGTGTAGAATCACAGACATCCAGACAGGATCTGATGGCTCCCGTCAGCAGCAGCGTTGCCACCGCCACCGCTGTAGCCCCTTGTACCCACAACCACACGCCTCATGCCCCCCCCCCCCCCCCCTTTTTTTATTCTTTCACCACACAGGCACAGTACACACAGTACCCGCCTGCACGCTGCCTGGGAATATTTCATAAGCTTGTCCTACTTTCCACTCAGCTCCTGCTTACAAACAGCAGAGACAACTCAAGGCACACAACGGGTGTGAAGTTACAGCTTCCATTAGTCTCACCTGAGCAATTTGCAGAGATACCTAGGGTACACACATTACAAAAGGGTGCATATTATGGTGTGCGTATCATGTTCATGCACTTTCCAGGTCTCAGAAAGCCCTCGTGTAATTAATTAAACTCACCATTAATTACAACAAACTGTGAATATGAATCACTGAATGAACATATAACGCTCCATAGAAACACATATCTGTAGTTAAGCGCCATAGAGCAACACATTGTCTGTGAAACAGACAGGCCGGTGTGTCCTCCACGGCTGGCAGCAGTGAAGGAGGGATCAATCCTTCACTCTGCAGTCTCTCCCTGGTGTTTGAAGCTTGGCCTGTCACCCCGGCTGCCTGCTGGAGAATGAATCATCTCGGAATTTTGCTGCCGGCCATCCCTAACCAACTGTCTTGCTGGGTTCAGAGGTCGAGCTTCAACACCTCCTGGGAGCTCTGGCCATCTTGGCCTTCACTCAGAACACAGACTATACACATGCACACACACACACACACACACACACACACACACACACACACACACACACACACACACACACACACACACACACACACACACATAGCTGCAGCATGCTTAAAGCAGACTGTGCCTGAACATATGCACAGAGAATTCTCTCTCCCTCTCCCTCATCTTACTTATGCATGCTGAAGGCAGGGAAAATATAAATAAAAACAGCTGATTTTCACACAATTCCTTAGAGAGAGTAAAAACAGACAAAGAGAGAGGCATAGAGGCAGAGGGAAGAGATAGAGAGAGACTGCAAAAGATAAAGAAGAGAAGAGAGAGAGAATGAGAATGAGAAAGAGGGAAGAGTACAGAAATACAGCAATAAAGTGAAAGAAAGAAAGAGAAAGAAAGAAAGAGAGAAAGAGAGAAGAGAAGAGAAAGAAAAAAGAAACAACTGGGGAGAGCATGACAGAGCGAGAGAGAGAGAGAGAGAGAGAAAGAGAGAGAGAAAGAGAGAGAGACAGAGATAGATAGAGACTCCCTTATCTGATCAGTGTTAGCATATAAGAGAGGGGACTCCTCAGAGACGGAATGGCATGAGGAATGATTTGCTCCTCTACCCCGCCGCTGGCGAGGAGGACTCTAGACAGAGTCGCTGGGAGGCCGTCGTTGGCAGCGCACCGAAGCGCCCATGCCAACCACCCCTCCTCTCATCCATTTTTAATAGAAATATGGCAGTCGCTAAATGTAATTAAATCAGACGCCAGTGAAGTGAATAAACGGCTGATAATTGGTGGAGAGGTAGTGAAATGAATAAACACTCTCCATGTGGGTAGGAGGAAGGGAATCTCTCTTGTTTTAAACATCCCGTTTTGGCACTAAAGCTAGCCAGCGTTGGAGTAAGACTGCATCTGTCACTTAGAGGCCTGGAACAACACAGTTCACATCCCAACTCAAAACTCATGACTCAAAATGAGAAAGGTATGTTTCATTTCGACATTCTAACTGATTTACTGTTGTGTCGTTGATATGCATAGATACACACACAAACAGGCTGCACCAGTTCCACCCTACATAATTAAGCCTGCAGTCTGAATATTTGTAGAAAGAGAGGAAGTAGCGAAAAAAACAACACAAGCCGCTAGAGACTTGGCTATGCTTTTTTAAAGCCATTTTCAGTAAAAATAAACAAATCTATAGGCATTTCTACTAGTCAGTAAGACATAACACAGGGCAGGAGTAAACTGTAACGGTTGACTAGCTTAAAGTGTCAGAGAAAAGAGAGACACAGGAAAAAGAGAGAGAGAGAGACCTCATTGCTGCATGCAGACAATATAACACAATGGTAATTGTTTTCCTGTCACACCACAGCACGTACACCATGGTTTTCTTTTCCAGAAAAATCCCCACCAAGCTGACAATGCAGAAACAGGCCCAGGAAGGCACATGCATCTCCACAAAGTGCACAGTTAAGGAACTAAATTGGGGTTCTTTAACACCTTAACTGCACACCTGGGATATAGGTACTCTCGTTGATGATACAAAATCTTTGGAAATCAAGAGAAGCTGTGAATATTGGTAATAAAAAATATATATATCTCAGAAGGTTTTAAGATTAATAAACAGATAAGTGGACCCTAAAACCTGGCTTTCTCCATTATACTGTCAGCAGGACAATACTGTGTCAGCTTGCGGCTAATAAGTCCGCCTTTGCAAAGGAATTGTGCACTACAAGTTTCACACACAGTGTGATGAAGCTATTCATTCAGTGGTTGTGGGCGGTGATCTAAATTGAATGCACTCATTTTCCATTATATCAAACCAAAGCAAGGCATCTAGCTGGAGATTTGGTTTGTAGATATAAACGAGGCTTCGCCCACCTCAGCACTGCGATATGTCAATCAAACGTGGCAAAACAAATCAATGAGCCTGAAAGCCCAAGCGTGAGACACATTCATTTCTCACCAAAGCACAGATTCCGACTTCAAAATGAGCAAACATTCCAGGGCAAAAAACATGGCCCCTGGTTTGGCTGTGGATCCACAGATGTATTGCTCTCGAAAAATGCTGTTTCTATGTTCAATATGATCATTTTTAACGCTTGATCGCTCCCAACAGATAGGAGCTACACATCACGCTGTTTTATTCATAAGAGGATATGTCCACGCTATTGTGTGCGCAACATCCACCGGGCACAAAAACAGTAGCGTCCGAACTATGAGATCCGGGGGGGTAATGCTAAAAATCTTTCTGTTCATCATGAGCCCAAACACTGTGCTGACAAATGCATACAGCAGAGGAATATAATCACACTGGGCACTACTTGTGTCTTGAAGAAATGTACTGATACTTGAAGAAAAAGATACTGGGTAAGATGGTGGGTGCTAGCTAACACACAGCACTGCAGCTCACCTCTACAACACAGGTCCAGGGGTGTGTGTGTGTGTGTGTGGGGGGGGGGGGGGGGTATAGAAACAGAGAGTGCAAACAAGAGGGACAGACCAAAGAAGAGGCAGATGAAAATGGAGGCAAACACAGAGAGAGATATGAGTAAGTGGGAGAAAAGGTGAGAACAGAGCAGCCAGGGAAAACTAGAGACAGAGAAACAGGGTGGGAATTGTGAGAATTGTATAATGTATGTGATATTGATACAATCAGTGTTTGTGTGTGTGCCTGTGTGTGTGTGTGTGTGTGCGTGCGTGTCCATGTGGACAGTGTGAACTGCTGACATAGAAGTGTGCGTGTGTGTATGTGAGTGTGAGTGTGTGTGTGTGTGTGTGTGTGTGTTTACCTCTGGGTCCATTTCAAATCATTCACCGCCTCTCACTAAATCACATATTGCTTGTCAAGCAGGAGAAATCTTCCCTATCACATGACATGTGCTTCATGTTTTTACCTCTCCCCTTTCTCTTTGACTCCCCCTTCATCCCTCAACCTCTCTCTCTCTCTTTCTACTTCCCTCCCTCCATCCCTCCCTTCCTCTCTCTCTATCTAATGGCCAGTGAAAGAGGGGTCACGGTTCCGTCACATATGTTGACATTATCCACTCCGCTTCTCTGGCCCGCGTCACTCCGCCCTGGCTCCCCTGTCAGCGCTGAAGGCTCCGTGTTGAAAGGTCACGACCATTGTTAACCGTATGTCCTGCTCCCCCCTGTCCACCTCTCTATCTTCAGCCCTCTCCCCCCACACACCCCCCTACCTCCACCCAGCTGCCTGGTGCGTGACCTAGCCAATCACGGGGCGGCTACGTGTCATCCCCCCGACAGAAGGCCGGATGTCATCCGGGCCAGACGACAGATTATTCGTTTATTTATACTCTTCCCATCCCCACCGCATCACTGTCAGATGATTAAATATTGTCGTTGATGAAATCCCGACGACAGCCTGATTAATCTGGCACCAAACGATTTGCATTTAGGAGTGGAGACGTAGGTTTTTTTTACCCACCAATGTGCCACTTTGAGGGATCATAAAAGCTAATGTATTGCCATAATGTTGATACAGTCTAATGTAATGATTGTGTAGTGGGGAATTTATGTTTCCTGTAAAGCTCCTGTGGTTGTTCAGCACTGCTTTATTCATAGCGCTCCCTCAGACACTGCACAACTACAGATGGATACGGCAGAGGAGGCCAGATAAGCTCTTGTATTATACATGCAGGCATTGACTGAAAAATGCTCAAGTTTGACTGCACTGCACATGTCCTTGTCCTTGATCTTGTATCAGCTGCTGAATTTAATACTGCTGGCAGGCAATGCATAAATACATGTCATTCAGTCCAAACAATGGTACCTTTTCTGTTTAAAAAAAAGAGGGAACAAAAAACTAAAAGGCTGAAATCATTTAGACAAAAACCATCTGGTATCACAACAAAAGAAAGCAAAACAAACTGTCCCGAGTGGAGCTGAAACAGCATACCTAAACCCACAGCCAAAAAATGAATTAAGTAAATCTAGGAGATAAATAAATAAATAACATACATTTCACTATAAAAATTCATGGGCACTAATTGAGGAGGGGAAATAAACAAATAAATTAGCAAATGAAAAAATGAAAACATGTCAGGCTCAATGACAGCTGTCACGCTGGCAGAGGTATTATTGGGCGGATTTGTAATCGTCATGCGGGTGATACTGTATATCCAGGTGGCCAAAAGGGAGTTACTGCGGGATGTTTTGGAGCTGCCAATCACACAAAGCTTCTCACAGGCCAATCACAAGGCCCCTGCTGAATATTCAGCAGCCTTAGCATACACAAAGTGAAAAATAAATAAATATGTAAATAAATATTAAATAAACAAACAATAATAAAAGAGGCCCAGAGGTGCCAAGAGTGATTATATAACAGAGGCAGTGAAAACGGCAAACATGGCTATGTTACAGCACTTGACATGAGAAATGTAATATTTTGTTGCTGATTCGATTTTAATTGCCGCTGCGTACACTGCTGTCAGTAATAAGGCAAGGCAAGAGGAATATGTGACTAAATCTGTAAAAACATTACATGGTTTCACCAGTGCCTGCCAGGAACACTCGGCATGTGACACTCGGCACAAACATTTAATGAGCCGAGCCGAGCAGAGTTGAGTCGAGACGCGGGGAGGACCAGAGACGCGAGCAGGTAAATGAGCAGGTAGGCATGCGCCGCGTCGCATTAGCACCGGGGTCAGACGCAGTTAATAAGAGACGAGAAACACGAGGCACGGGGAAGAGATGGAGAACAAGACGGGATCAAATTGAGCAGCGACGCATCGGAAAAGGGAAATTGCAGTTCATTGTATTTATTTATTTATTTGATATCATCTCTGATAGTTGACAGTGTGTTCCTCAGATGTCTCTCTTTCTCTCTGTACTTGCAAGGGAAACAGATCGTTTTCTTTTTTATATCCTCTCACACCTTGCAAAAGACCCGAAGCAGCCCTCAAAGTAATCCAGTTTTTTATGATATTCTCTGATATAATACCCCGTCCCAACAGCACACAAACAAGCAATGCACGGATGCATGTAATGATCTGAGTATGGCATGTTAAGCACTACTTCAACTAAAAATAGTCACAAACACGTACAGATGAGTGAACGGTCAGGGGGAGTAGGTAGCTGTTGGTGTGAGTGTGTATGTGTGTGTGTGTGTGTGTGTGTGTGTGTGTGTGTGTGTGTGTGTGTGTGTGTGTGTGTATGTGTGTGTGTGTGTGTGTGTGTGTGTGTATGTGTGTGTGTGTGTGTGTGTGTGTGTGTGTGTTGATGGGTGGGAGGCAGCAGCAGCTGTCAGTGGCTCAATCCTCTGCAGCCATTGTGTATGAGACACGCTGGACGGCCTCAGATGAGGATGAGGCGCGTGGTGTGACAGCCACAGGCATGCTGGGAGTCAAGGGCAGAGCATGGCCCTCGCTGCTGGGCAGGGAGCTCATCGGTGGGGGACGTGGTGGGCTGGGGGGTTTGGGCGCGGGGGATTGTGGGGTTGGGGTTGTTGAGACAGTGAGGTTGTAACTGTGAAGAGGATTTTCGGATTGGCGGCGGTGGCAGTGGCGGAGTGAGAGAGGGAGTGAGGGAGGGACGGAGGGAGGGACGGAGGGAGGGAGGGAGGGAGGGAGGGAGGAAGGGAGGCAGAGTGGGCGGATGTTCAAATGCACAGGCATTGCGAGCGGATCCTTTCAGCCTGGAGCCACGCGCGCACGCGGGCAGCGGAAAGCCTTCACATGCTCCTCAGAGGGGAGGCCAGGAGAGGCTGGCAGCCACGGAGCGGAGTGCTGCCAGCCTAACGCCATTATCTCCATGATCGCCTCCCCACCATACGCTGTCCTCCCCGCTCAAAAGAGAAAGAGAGAGGCGGAAAAAAACAACACTTCAACATTCTCCACCCCCACCCCTCTATAAGCACTAACAGAGGCGCACCCAGCATGTGTCAACGGTAACATCACCACCCTGGAAAGGTTGCAGCCAGAAATGGTGGGGTATTTACTGCCACTGTCACTGTCTGGACTCCGACATCAGAGGTAAGCAAGTCCAGGTTATACACCATACTGTGCCATCCTTAAACCACCAGTGCAGATTGATTATCCTTCAGATTCAGACAGCATAAATACACACACACACACACACACACACACACACACACACACACACACACACACACACACACACACACACACACACACACACACCTCATCAGTTTCCCCGTCCTGAAAACGAACCACACAATCACAGTTTTGTGGAAAGTGCTTACCATTCCCAGTCATCACAACAGCTTAAGAGAGTGGTCAGCTAGAACAGACACATTTTATGGTTGCTTTAATTATCCACTCCGGTCTACTTTTAAAGCAAGTGATCTCTGGTGCTGAGTCCATTAAATCCAGTGCTCAACAGCACGCCTGACACAAAACACTACCGCGCCCTTTGTTGCAAATTGGATCATAATTTAATCAGCTGGCATGTCCCGCTCTGTATAAAACACCTATTTTGAAGCGGGTTTACATAAAGAGATTACGGCACAAACATGTCCTATTTTAGTGCTCTTTGAAAGCAATTGCATTGCAAGACAAAAAAATAAAGTCCTAAACAGACAACTTTTTCGTCAAAGATAATGTAGTTGCGCGAGGCTGTTTCGATTCCCGGGGCTTACGGGCGGGCCTTATCTCCCGCCTGGGTAAAGCCCAGACGCGCAGCCACATGGCACGCTGGCACACACGCCCGCTTTCATCCGTTCTCCGAAAGCAGAGCAGAGTTCAAAAGCATTACCAGAAATCCAGCCCGAATTAAGAGGCTCCGCCGAGGCAGCAGCAACACAGATCATTAGCACTGGCGCACACACACACACACACACACACACACACCGGCCCCCGGTCCCACCGAGTGACTGTCTGACGGGCAGAGGTGAATCATTTGCACGCACATGCAGACACAGACGCATCCCAACTCGAGAAAAGGAGGAGGAGGAGGAGGAGGAGGAGGAGGAAGAGGGGGAGGGAAAAAACATGCTGCATTCTGACGCTTAATTGGTAAAGGACTCACATAAGTGTTTGCTTTCCAAGGCTACATTATTTTTTTCCCACGACACTGTAATGTCAGAAATAAGAGGAGAAATGATCTACACTATTTGTTATGACAAATAGTGTGCCAATGCATATACACACACACACACACACACACACACACACACACACACACACCGTTGAACTCACTGGGGTCAAAAGAGGTATAACAGGAGGGGAGTCGACTTTGTTAGGCGGCCATAATGGCTTGTACATTCAAAGCACCCTCTAGAGAGAATGTTTGAGTGGAAATACATTAGGAGAACTAATTACGATTATTAGTGGGGTATAATTTACTCGAGTGGGAATAAAAACAAATTGCGGTTGGTGTTCCTGAGCTAAAAAAAAAAAAAACGAATACAGGATTAATGACAGCGGCTAAAAGGGGGTTTCACATTAGTGGTATCTTTAATGCGAGGGTGTGAACCGCGTGTCACGGGGCCATGGCAGGGGCTTCCGAGGTGTTCTCCGCGTTCATAATTTTCATTATTTCATTTCAACTCATTCAAAATGCCGTAGGATATGATACGAGTGCTATTTCGGTGGTCTGAAGGCTGCCTCATCTAAAAAACATTGGAGTCGCACTAACAGGTTTTCGGTCTGTTCCCATTGCGATCAACATGTTTTCAGATGCAGGTGATTTTGAATACGGCCTGTGCCCACCGGGCTTCATTCTGGAATAATTTCTGTAATAATAACTGGTTCTGGAGGTTTTGGAATTCAATGCATCCGTGGCTGTTTGTCTGTTCTGCAGTTCGCCTCGAGCCCAAGCGGCACTGTTTTATTTTTTTTTGCGTCAAGTCCTCCGTCACTGTATAATCTTGTTCATTTGCCTCTATTACTAGTCCAGCTGATATTCTAATTGGAAGTCGCCCGTGCCTTTGAGGACAGGAACAGTTGACTCTGTGTTTGACGGAGAGACGCGGGAAACAACACAGTGAGGGGGGGGGGGGGGGGGGGGGGGGGAAGAGGAGCAGTGAGACAGATTGGAAAGCGAGGCAAAATCCATCTGCACGTCGTGTCAGTCCCTTGCCAAACCACATAAACTCTCTTGTGCAGAAAGAAGATTTTTTTTTCTCTCGGAGTGTCAGTCTACAAAGCTCATTTGCATTCTCTGAGCTGCTTTTCTCCAGTATTCCGTCTTAGTGCTCTTTTCTTCCGCTAGTATTTTCTCTGTGTAAAGAATGGGAGAATCAGAGCCAAGACAATAGAGGATCAAAGCAAGCTTCTAATGAGATTGGAGGGAAGTTGCGGCTGAATATCAGAAGTGTGATATCTTCCTGTCCAAGACATGACGCAAGAGTGTGTGTCTGTTTGTCTCTGTGTGTAGAGTGTGGGAAAAAGTGGATATGCACTGAAGACCCATTAATAGACAGGTTAAACCAAAAGGAAAAATGTTTTGTGAGGAAAGCCTAAGCTGTCAGTCTTTTCTTCTCAGCCAAGTGACATCTCCAAGATGGTGTTCGGAAACAGAGGCTAGCTTCCTTTGGCCCAATTCAGAAAAAAGGATTTGTGTGTGTTTGTGTGTGTGTGTGTGTGTGTGTGTGCAGGCCCGGGGTGGGTAATCGGGAGAATCGGGAGAGTTCCCGGTGGGCCGCTTCACTTCTGGGCCGGTCGAGAATTTTATTTTTTGACATTTGTCACGTTAATCCATCTTCTCTTAAAGTAGGCTACACACGTTCCGCATTCTGACACCGCGGCCTCTGCATGGCTTGTACCATGCGAGGGAGTTCTCCCCTCCCAAATAGAGTTGGTTGGGTCCATAGCCCGTCTTTTCCAAAAAGTTTTCTCAGACTACCGATAGCTGGGCCGGCCCTACCTCAACGATACGCGTCAGAAAGGATGGATTGGAGGAAGAGTGGCTGAAAAAGCCAGGTTGAAAAAAAGAAAGGCATTGGAGGAGGATGCTGCCAAATGTGCCAAGCTTACCAATTTATTTTCAAGAGGACAAACACAAGTGGCAACTGGTAAAGAGAGACATAGGCCTAATGATTAGCAATGTAACTATTAGGCTAACGTTGTAGCGTTGGTTAATATCGTTGTAGCGTTGTCAACCTATTCGCAAGCAAAATATTACCAGAGATGGAGCTTGAAAGCAGGGCCTGTTCCTCCTGCAAAAACTGTGCCATTTGTCCATTTAATACTCTCACATGTCATTGGGTTAGCATATAAGTTTCTGTTGACTTTGTCCATCACACAGGTTGCATGTGAGAGAAGCTTCTCAACCTTAAAATTAAAGACTAAAACTAAAAAGAATAGGCTACGAAGCTCATTGAGTCAGGACAACTTTGAGGCTTTCATGTTAATGTGCACAGAGAAGGAAATCCTCATGTCTATTAGCAACAACACAGTTATAGATAAAGTGGCTAAAACCAGTGCACTGCTTAGGCGGTTACTGACACTGTTGGTGCTATTCGCAATGTAACTGTATACTGTACTGTGAGTTGAACTGTAAACATTTGTTTAATATGCCTCTTTGTTGAAGAGTGGGATACGTTTCAAATGCTTTATTTATTTATTTCTGCTTTTGTTAATTTATCAACCTATCCTTGTGGAATAGTGGAATATGTTTTGTTAACTTCTCAGCTTAAGTGGATTATTATTTAACCTTTACATTATTTGTTGAACCACGGTATTAATAAAGAGAAAACTACAGGATAGTAAGAGCTGGACTGTTGCTTCATTTATCCAATTTCCACTACCATGGAAAAAGTGGGCCGGTCTTGGGCCTGAAATTCCCGGGCTGAAAAGTGGCCCCACTCCGGCCCTGTGTGTGTGTGTGTGTGTGTGTGTGTGTGTGTGTGTGTGTGTGTGTGTGTGTGTGTGTGTGTGTGTGTGTGTGTGTGTGTGTGTGGGCAATGGGCTGCCAGTACACAAATCACCCCTTTAGCTCCTCAGCTCCATTCTAAAAAAAAATGTCCATTCTGCTATAAAACAATGCCAAACGGAGTAAGGGCGTGTGCCATCAGAAGAGGCAAGGCTTTTTTTTGTGCTAATTATAAGACAACACAGAGACAGCCAGTGGCCTGCAGGCTCGCTCCGAGACAGTGGGAGGTTGAAATGCCAGACAAGTAACTACTTTGCCTTACGGACACGGAGCTGCAGACACTGCAGTCTGCCTGCTAGCAGACTCAATTTACAGATTGGGCACTGGCCCCAGCAATAAAGACCTAACTATCTCAATATCCAGACAGCAGCTCGGCGGCTCGCACCCCTGGAATTTCCATCTTCTCTTTTTTTTTTCTTCACTTTTTCTCTCTCTCTCTCTCTTTGCCTCTCTCTCTCCTTCTTCCTCCTCCTCTCCCCTTATTCGTCTCTCTTTTCCCCATTCGTAATCAGAGACTTCCTAATTAAAAGAAAGCTCTTGGGCTTTCGCCCAAACTGGTCCAGAGACTCAGGCTCCTTTGTGCAATAAATGCAGATTTATATCAAAACGGGTGTAAGCGAGGCCCTCTGTTTTGTCTCTTTAATTAGGCAAAACACATTCCCTGCTTGTGCTCCTCTGCTGACCAGTGTTTCTGGGCTGTCGAGGCGAGGGTGTTAGTTTTTTTTTTTGTTTGTTTCCGGGCCATTCCGCTGAGGCACATTTCCCTCCATTTGTTGAGGCTGCACTTTTTTTGCTGGGGGCCCTGAGTTACACGTGTTAAAGAAGCCAGCCGCGTTTTCGTGCAGACATTCTGAAGGCATTAGGGTGATGTTATTTTCCTTTTTACGGTTCGAGGGAGGGGGACCGTGACAATATCCCTGGCACCGAAAAGACATTGTACGGCATACAGACTCATTTCCATCTAAGCCTCGGCCTGCTCGCAATCTCATCTTCAATTCACACAAAATAGATCCTAGGCTGAGGAAAGCTACCGCCGATGGAGAAAAACACATTAGCGATTCATCAAAGGAGCAAACGCCATTATGCACTGAATGTCCAGGGTATGATTTAGCATTTGATTTCCAGTTCTGATAGCGGTACTATTGATTTAAAAAAATCTCCTCAGCACTGGCTCATGGCAGACACAACAGATCATTGCATTTCTTAGCTGTCAGTCTCCGGGACCTGGGGGCCTCATCCATAGGGCTGATGGAGGCCAGGAGACAGGCCTTCTACTCCTCCCAGCCCAAACAGACCCGACCCACTCCACTCCACTCCACTGCAGGCCAGCAAAGAGCTTTCCTCAGCCATCCCCCCCCCTAAAAGTAAGTGGCTCCCTCAAAGCCTTCCTCTTCTTCTGGCTCTCTCTGTTCTCCTTGAAAATGAATAGGCCCATTAATCCCTCTCTCAGGCATCCCTTCAGACAGACACAGTGAGAGACAGGGATGGAGAGAAGGAGGGAGATAGCCTGTATCTTGTTCATTTGTTAATCCCCCCCCCCCCTCCCCTTTCCCTTTTTGTCTGCCTTTTTTCCTTTGAATTTGCCACAGTCAGGCAAGTTTTCATTTTGCAGTCCATTGCCCATTTAAAGCGATCAATTTGTTTATCAATAAGATCCTTCCTTCACTCAGGCAAAGTGACCTGCTGTTTTTCTCTGTCTCCATTTACTAAATGAGTTTGTTTTGACGTTCACAGACCACACACCCTCATTAATCTCATCTCACCCCCCACTCCTCCCGCCCATCTCCCCACACATACACACACTCTTTCCTGCAATGGGTAGTTAATGTGGCTGAGATCGAAACACGGTGCGTCTGTGAAGCCGAATGAGAGAGCAAGCCCTCGCCGTCTCCTGCTCCCTGTGCTGGTATCTCCTAGGGCTCCTGTGACCCCGGCTCATTGATCTAAATGAGGGATGTGATCAGCAACGTCTCCATTCACCATGCACATATTAATCTCCCTGCCTCCCGCTCTCTTGCTCTCTCACTTCCCCTTTCTCTCTCTCTCCCCCTCTCTCTCTTTCTTTCTCTCTCTCTCTCTCTCTGTAAACATTAGTAGTCTCAGGGAACATAAATCAGGCAGACGAGTCAGCTTGTCATCAACATGCTGGATGCGGTTTTGCTGTTTGGACCCTGATATCAGATTCATCTCCATTTTGCATAGGGAGCAGACAGGCAGATTGTGAAAGTCACCACATCCATCCAGCATGGGAGCAGTGCAGCAGCAACAAGGCTGTTACAACAGAGAGAGAGAGAGAGAGAGAGAGAGAGAGAGAGAGAGGGAGAGAGAGAGAGAGAGAGAGAGAGAGGGAGGGAGGGGGAGGGAGAGACAGAGTGAGAATGAAAGAAAGAGAGAGAGAGTGACTTGGGTGAGAGAGGGGGGGGGGAGTGAAAGAAAGAGAGAGAAAGTGAATGGGGGCGAAAGAGAGAGGGATAGATAATGGGAGAGGGAGAAGGGAGGGAGAGAGGGAGAGTAAAAGGAAGAAAGAAGGGAAGGCCGCCCAGAGGCTGCAGCAGCAGCAGCAGCAGCAGCAGCAGCAGCAGCAGCAATTAAAAGTCAATGGATCCCCTTGCTCCTGCCTCAGATGGGCTACTACTGTATCGCGGCTATTCTTAGAAGCCATCCGCAGAGGAGGGCTTCAGCCGATAATTTTCCATGCGTGATGAACTGTGAAACACAACAAAAGCCCCATTACCAGGGCGGGGGATTTGGGCTCGCTCTGCATTAGCCCAGGAAAAGAGCCAGTGAAAAGAAAAACCTCGTCAAATGGAATACATTAAAAAAAAGAAAATTCCGCCTGTGTCACCGGAATGAAACTGGGGAGTCAAATGACTCTTCATACAGATATTATTCATGGAGGCACGGGCACTCCAATGGGAGACTTTAGCACACTGATTACCTCAGAGACAATGCGCTTTTTTAAATGGTTTATTGAGGGCCTTGACAGAAACTCTGAAACGTTAATCGTACGTTTATCCAAACGGCAAGGGGGATGATTGTTTTTCATCTCCTGAGCATTCAGACTTGATTAACATTTACCGGAGGAGATCCTTGGGGGCAGCTTTGTTTCTATGATACATCTTGTCATGGTGGACTTTTCGATGTTGATTTATACAGAACGTTTTTTTTTTTTTTTTTAAGTTGTGGTATCTTGATGTGTGGGAGAATATCTCCGCAAAAGCTTAACACATCCGTCCACCACTTCAGTCAGAGAGCAACACTTTTAAACAGGAAAGATAGCAGGTCCACAGTTAGATTTCTGTTGTCTTAGCTGTTTCGTTTGTATTTCCAGGGAGTAGGAAAAAGATTACTGATGAAAAGTTGTCATGAGAGAAAAAACGAGATGCAAAAACTGATAGTCCTGCCTTATCATCCTGTGGCAGACTGCTGAGAGCACCTAATCCATGTCCTGATGGACCTCAGATAAACAAGGGGAGCGACCGCCACTAGAAAATGGCACTTTCTGTCAGTGCCGCAGAAACCCTGATAGGTGAAACATTTGATTTGCTCAACTGCGATACATCGGAAAACGACCCAGAGTGTGTTTGGAGTCTTTATGCCGACTCCATCATCATTCCACAGAGAAATTGCGGTTCATAAGCACAAAATGAACAAAAGTCATGCGGATTTTGGACGACCGCTAGTCTTCCATGGCTTTCCTGGCTACATTCCCAAAAAGGAAATGCTAATATTTTTCCTTCACATTACAAACATATTGGCACACGCAATATCCATGACATGACTTGAAATTGCTCATGGAGTTTGAAACCGGGGATACAAGGCCTGCACCGCTAAAAGCCTTTGGCGTATCATGACGCTAAATAAACCCAGGGTGAAGTGTACTGGCAGCTTATCTTCACATCATATAACTGCCTGTAGCCTGTACACTGTACGAGGAATTCGCTCACTTGTCCTGATGCTAGCCTAGCGCCAGGTGAGACAGAGCTTTGGGGTAATAACACCCATGTGGCTCGGTGTCAGCGCAGATACTGGTGCGCCACGGTGACTCCTGACTGTACGGTGAGCGCCATTAAAATTGTAAAGGTGGAAATATCCACTGTCGCCTCGTTAATGGCTTTCTCCGACCGCCCTGCCTTGGGCAGCCAGATAAGGAGAATTCTAAGCTGGGGGGAGCTTTGAAATAAATAAATTAATTAGCTCTCTGACTGTCGCTCTTGCACTCATGCAAACTTAATGGTATACTTGCCTTCTCTGCGGTTCCAGGAGCATCTAACGCAACATATTAACCATAAATAACATCTTGGATATTGTTTTTATCATGCTTTGCAGCGCCACAGGTTAATAGATACCTATACTGAGTATAACTACATGATAGATTACACGTGGCAGGCAACGCTATTCAGTAGCTTAACTTAAGTCAATTAAGTCTTTTGTTTGGCGGCTTGTATGGAAATTGACGAACAGCGTGTCAAGGCACTGATTGTGGGTCTTTAAATGTTTAATAAGTGCTTAGCGTTGCCAGCCAAGCCCATTATGCTAATGCCTGCGGTTCAAGGGAAAGCAGCAGTTTTAACTCATTGTGCTTGATAAAGACTGAAAATTGGCTAACTTTGAAGGCTCTAACGACTGATACAAAATCACTTTAGTTAAGCGTCACATTTGGGCCTTGATTTGTGTCACCTCCTTTGTTTCGAAAAATAAGAAAGTAAACATATAAATAGATAAAGGGTGGTTAACATTCCTCTGATATTCAACAGCTCTACTGAAAAGAGGGGGAAAAGGTCATTAGTTTTTTAAAGCTTCCAAAGCTGCTAAATCTTCCTCTTCCTCTTCTACCACCATTCATTAAAAGACAGTATTTAGGCAGAGATGCTTTAGTGGCTGGCTTCCCTGTGCACTCTTAGAAGGACGGTGGCTCGAGTAAACTATTTGATTAAAGTGGAATGTCACCATTTGTCTGAGACAACATGGCACCGGCACCATCCCTCCCTCTGCGGAGTCGCGGCGGGGAGCATTTGAATATGAAACAAGCCGTATTGTTGCTGACAGCACACTCATTTCTGTGTGAAATGTCAGCTCACAGCCACTTGAGGAATGGCGGCGCTCCAAAGCGGGAGGCATGATGAGCTAAAACGCCTTCCATCATCCCCGCGAGCTCCGTCAATATCGCCGAGAAGTGCACGCAGAAAGGTCAGCATTATATATCAAAACACAAATAAAGCAACGTCTCTTTTATTGGACGGTGGGAGGGAGGAATTGACAGATTCAGAGATGGGGTGGTTTTCGTATGCCTGCAAAACTGCATTGTATTGTTCTGGGCCATGTTGTTTTGTTTGTTTGTCTGTCGACTCGGTTCCTCTCGGCCGCTAACCCTCCCTTCCTTTGTTCTCCAGATTAGATTGTTCTCTGCTGGCTTCAGTGTCCCTTTACCGGTCAAATCGCATTACACAGAACTCAGGAGGCATGACTCGTCTACCCACTGTAAGATGAAGCCTTAATTAAGGACATGTTGCATTAGTAAAACGCTCCTGCCTCACTGGAATATCTTTAATGGCTGCCTCATAATAGTATACCAGTGCTGGCGCTACCCGATGGGTTTCTTTTTCTTTTTAATAATCTTCTCATTTCCTAATTTAGATTTGATTGTTTATGAAATGCAGGGCTGTAGAGGTAGTGGTGGTGCTGGGGGGGGGGGGGGGGCAGGGGCAGTTGTGGCCGTTCATCAGCACTTCCTGGTGTAGAGAGAGAATGTTCACTTAGGACACGTTTCGAATGCACACAGTACACGAGAAGAGGACAGTGGCTGGTTATTAATGATCCAGATAACTTGCTCTTGGCTTCTCAATTGAGTGTGTGTGTTTCTTTTAAAAAACATTCTCGGTTAACAAGTGATTCATCTGAAAACCTGATAGTATCAAATTTGACTAAAGCTTTTCCCTATGTTTCAACTATGCTTCATGATTACAACAGGTTTAGCCTAATAACTACACAGCTTTTTGAGTCAAATTAGAATAGGGTCCCTGATAGTTACTAACTCCCACGATTATGGCCTTGACATCGAGCGAACATAGCAGATAGCATAGTTAGATCTGCACCACTGTCTGCGGCTATCTGTTTGTAACCTTTAAAACTCTGAGAGCAAAGAGCCTTTTCTTTCTGGCAACTAACGGGTGATTTCAAACCCTTTCATTACCAGACCCCAAGCATCAACACAACCCAGAGCTAAGTCCCCAGATCCACCCTCGGTCCTCCCCTTCACCCTGCAATCACTCTGTCATCACAGTCATATCAAACGCAGCTCAATGACTAATAGAGCGAAAACCAATATCTGGCTAAGCCGCGCTCCCAAAAGCGCGTCAGAGCTCAAGTTATTGCAGAACTAAAGGTCAGACGTTCCCAGAGCAGAAAGGCAGCCTGATTCCCCAAGCGGGTCACGCGCGCGTCCACCCGCCACGCCACAGCAGGTCCCCAGGATGAGCCTCTAACTGTGGGAGCACGCTCTCGTGAGCTGCACCCCCCCCCCCCCCTTCCTCCGCACCCTCCACTACACCCCCTCTGCCTGCCTGGAGCAGGCTCTCTGTCTGACTGCAGGCAGCGATGACTGATACAGTCCTAATCACAGGAAACAGCCCCGCAAGCCAAAAGAGAAAGAGAGAGAGAGAGAGAGAGAGAGAGAGAGAGAGGGAGGGAGAGAGAGAGAAAGGGAGGGAGAGAGAGAGAGAGGGAGGAGACCCCCGGCCTGGGACTGGATATGAGCAGAAATCAATTTAAGCGGATTGAATTCTCTGATAAGGCCTAACTAATGACAAGTGCCTGAGCAACAAGAAAAAAGTAAGAAGGAAGGGATGGGATGTGGGAGGAAATAAAATAATGATCACAGTCATAATAAAAAAAACTGTTATTGAAGTAATCAGTACACTGCCATAATGTTAGCTGCCAATTCAATGCTAACGGTTGAAAGAAAAAAATTGATCGGCAGTTGAAACACACAGGAGGTAAAATGGCCCGGGCATGATGACAATGTAAGAGCAACATCATTGGCTGAGGATGTGCGTTCATGCTGAACGTAAACCGAAACTGGCGGAACAGATGTGACACGCACTACTTATAGGCAAAGGGCTGAGAAGAAAGGGCAACGATAGGAAAAGGACTGTTTACCACCTGCGACCGTAATACACCGCAAGCGCATTCAGCTGTTCAAAGACGCTTCAAATAGAGATTAAGTCCGTTTCAATTGTCCCCCCTCGGAGAGTGCAAATAGAAGAGTATTATAGGGCCAGTGGCTATGAAATTAAGCGTAGATGAGAGAGAAATCAGAGCGGCGCTCAGACTCTCGGCCACAATCACTCATCCACCCACCGCAGCGACGACACGACACGACAAGACAAGACGAGACCGGAACAGACAAGAACGTCGTCTGGGAAGTTCCATGGAGTTGATTAGAGGGGTGCGCAAGGCCACCTCCAGGATACAAGGATTGTCACACTGACCCTTAGAGACGGGTCCCGTGCCTCGGCCTATCCTTGGGAATCTGTCAGAGACGGAACGTCAGCGTTTTCAAAAGTGCCTCTGAGATGCACGCCTGAATAATGTATCCTATGAATAAAACACATTAGCTACAAAACATATTGAATAATTCACTTTTCAAAGCCCCTTGCACACTAGATATTAGGTCTCCTGTCACTCTGCTTTTTTTTGGTTTTTCACTCGTAGACCATCCCCCCTTCCCCTCTCCTCCCCTACCTTCATCTCTGTGTCTAGGCCTCTCTTCTTGTTACCGATGGCGACTGTCTATTTTTGTTCCACATGCACCACAAGTAGCTAGATTCTTGGAACCTCCTCTATTTATCTAAAAGGCTCTTGAAATTTTTAGGAGCGCATTTATTCTGATAGAATGTTTGATGGGGACATGTACACACACACACACACACACACACACACACACACACACACACACACACACACACACACACACACAAACACACAAACACACACACACACACACACCTACCTCTAAAGTGTATTCATCTTTCATTGGCCCTGCATCACTAAACGGTGGCAGCCAGCTGTGAGATTCAAAGCATACAGGCGCAAATGATGGGGAAAGACACTCTCCTAATTAAACACTTTGTCCCCACAAAGGCCCCACTAAAGACCCACAGCTTGACTCCTAAAAGCAAGAACACTTATCACTCTCATGCAGTCCCCACCACTGATTTCCTGCCAAAAATTCTCCACTGTGGCTTCCAAAAAGTACACAAAAAGCACACATAGAAGGTTAATACTAATAGTAACACTACTACTAATGCTAATGACAAGACTTATAGTAATGCTTACTGTAACACTACTACTAATGCTAATGACAAGACTAATAGTAATACTAATAGCAACACTACTACTAATGCTAATGACAAGACTAATAGTAATACTAATAGTAACACTACTACTAATGCTCATGACAACGCTGTACCACTACCACCAATACCACTATAGCACCCACTAATAAAACTAATACTACTAATAATAAGACATTTTCCAGCTACTCCGTCATGTGAATGTGGCTCTTGTGAGGCTATGCTGGGAGCCTCTGAGCATCATCATAACACCTGTGCTGTCACTTCAGTCACGTCTCGGAGCCCGTCAGTGCGCGGAACTCAGAGAAAGTTTGCCTTTAAGGAGCGGTGGGAATACACTCGGCTTATTTACAGCGGCATCCGTGCCAGCAGTGTGTGATCTACACAGATTTCCTCTCTTGGGTGGAGATTAAATGAGTGCCATATGCTCAACACTGAAGGTGTGAGACCAAGCCAGTGCATCGGGGACTGCAAACGTGTCAACAAGAAAATGGCTGGAGTGCCTGAAAACACTTGAATGTTTGTTTATGTGTGTGTGCAGCAGTGTTCTTCACTCTGTATGCGGTTTGTGCACATATGTGTCTGTGTGTGTGCGTATGTCAGCCTGTGTGTGTGTGTGTGGGGGGGGGGGGGTTTGTATGTCTAGAAGTGGCTTGTGTATTTAAACGGCGTGACAACTTGAAAATGATTACGCTCAGAAGTAATTGAAAAAAAAAAAAAATAACACCAAAACACTGAGACAAAAACACTAAGACAAGACAAAGAGACGTGTCAGCTCTCTATAAGAGGCAGGCGAGGGCGGCGGCACGTACCAGGGCGCAGTAAGTCTCGGGCGGGTCCCCACAGGTGATGTTGGGCGGGTCCAAGGTCACCTTCAGGAATTTGGTCATGTCGGCCGCCTCGGGCTGGCAGGCCATGTAATCCCAGGTGAGGCCCTCGTCCGTGTACACCTGCGACTTGCACATGTCGTAGTGTCCCCAGGTAGCCTGGTAGTGTTGCATGGCGTGGCACAGGCTCCCCCATATAGCCTGCAGTGTCAACAGCACAGGGAAACGCATGGCTGCTCCCCTTTGTGTACGTACCCACTGAGATGCTGTTGATGACTGGGTCCTTTTCTCTTTTTCTCCGTGTTTCTTTTTTTTTCTCTCGCTGCTTCACCCTTTTCTTTTGTTAAACGTGGTATCCCTTCCTTGTCTCTATTTCCCCCTCGGTGTGGAGGAAAGAGCTTTGGGCCCGGGCTTACAAAATAATCCAACCTTTACTGAGGCTGAGGTGCCGTGGCTGCATGCCAACCTGCTGTTCCAGGCTTTGAGGCAGAGAGGCAGGCAAAACGGAGAGAGGTGAGAGGAGGAGAAGGTGGTGGTGGTGGTGGCAGCCGTACGGGAAAGAGCTGCTTTTTCGGATGGATGGCGCTCTGCTCCGTCTAACCCCCGGCTAGATAAGGTTAGGGTTAGGGGTTATCTCTCCGGCAGACGTTGGTCTTGACGGGGAGGGATGAAGGCAGGTCAAGGGGGGGTCCCCGGTTGGTTCGTCTGATAAACAGGAAAGGGGAAACAGGAGGGAGGAGAGGGACAAGAGCGGGGCGGACAAAAGGGGGTTTCAGGAGGGGAGGAGGGTGCTGGAGAGAACGCCTCTTTGACTCCGCGGAGCAGCGACCTCGCTATCTCTCTGTCTCTCCGTCTGTGCGATGACTGGCAGGCCTCTCAGCTCTGTTTCCTGTCAATCATCATGCTCCCGCAGCTTTTTTTCTTCCGTTCCTTCGCGTCCTTTCCTCCACGGTCTGGCCAGGCACCCATATGCTGCAAAGGAGAGAACAAACAACAGAGAGATAGAGAAGAAGGAGAAAAAAGGAGGGAGAGAGGATGAGTGTCTGGCAATGCAGAGGGGGATCGAGTTTGACATCAGTCTGAGAATTAGCCGATGCTAGGCAATAACGCACGGGGAGGACCTGCAGGCGGAGGCGATGCCAGGTAGGGGTGCCCAGGGGCTGGAGGCTGGAGGAAGGGCAGGGGTGTGTGGGTGTGTGTGTGTGTGTGTGTGTGTGTGTGTGTGTGTGTGTGTGTGTGTGTGTGTGTGAGTGTGTGCGCATGCGAGGAGAGAAAAGATCACATAACCCAAAGGCCATCAGAGAGAATGTGATCTGGCCTCTTCACACCCCGCCGTCACACTCTTGCCCTTCATGGCCCGTCAGTCTGTCCGATGCCATCCAAGTCAAGTCCAAACAACACCCTACGCCGGGTCCCCGCGGCCTCGCCTAGCTCTCGCCTCCCCACACTGCATCCCCCCACCCCCTCCCCCACTCGCCGCCCCTGTCAAGCCCAGGGACTGAGTGAGATGTTTACTTGTACGTTGCCGAGCCATACAAGGCTATGGTACAGATGTTATGAGGGAAGTAAGAGCCATACAAGGCTATGGTACAGATGTTATGAGGGAAGTAAGAGGAGAACTGCAGAGAGCTGAAGATTTTTTTTTTCGCTCTCTCTCTCTCTCTCTCTCTCTCTTTCCGCTGTTTTAATGAGATTTTAGTCTCACTAAAGTTTCTATTGCGAATAACGAATGCAAGGAGACCCTTTGAGTGCAAAAAGTAGCCTAGTGCAAAAGTGTAAAAACTGGCTAAGGATGTTCATGTTCAGACTCACACACAAATACACAGAGACACACACACACACACACACACACACACACACACACACACACAATAATGAAAAAGGAAAGTGAAATGATCCTGGCTGACCCTTGGATGAAAGGTAAGCCTCTCACTATGTCTCATTACCATGTATCAGAACTCAATAACAATAACAATAACAGCATGCACACAGGATAGCTGGCTGAACTCATCAGATCTGTAAAAGGGGCATAATTCATGGAACCAGCCAAAGGCTACAGTAAGTATAGCTGCACTGATGTCCAGATCAGTTTCCTTTTCTATCTTAATATAACCCCATTCAGGCTACAAAGCTAGAAACAAAGGTGCCATTAATGAATATCTGTCAATTACAACATTACATTGATCAAAATGATTTGTACTGAAGCACCCATGGAACTCTGAGGCTAAATGTAAAACGGGTGATCAAAAATATGCAATGGGACCTACACAGAAAAAGGCCATTTTAAATCAGTCAATGAATAGAAAATTGTTGTTGAAGCACCGCAGCATTTCAAGGCAAAATATCTTTATCAACATTCTCTTCCACTTTAACATCCTACACATTATTTCATTATTTTCAACTACTTGAAAAATGCTGTTATGGTGGTGGTGGGGGGGCAAATTGAAAGCAGCACAAAGGCACATGCACTTTTTAAGAGCACAAACCAAATCCAAGGAGTCCAGAAATAGACCAAGCTCTCCTAGACATTCAGACAGCCTGCATGCATCAAATATACTTCTGAGAAAGGGAAGGAGGGGGGGTGTGAGAGAGAAATACTGAGAGAGATAGACAGCAGGGGAGCCAAACACAATGGGAACAGCCTGCTGCTTCCTCAAAGAAATCCACTTTACCAAACATCTACACAAGATCACCATTGCCATTACAACGTGACAGTCAGTGTGCTTTCAAGTGCACTTCCTTTTCGTTTGGTTGCCTCAGCCTAGCAAAAGCTTGCCATATTCAATAATAAATAGATGGGGGAAATGAAAAAGTAATATTTATATATAGATTTTTTTTCTTTGTGACAGGGGAAACGGCTAAATAGTTTGACACACCACTGGTGCCAATATATTCAGGGCGATCAATACTTAACATTTGGGGCCTTGCTCTGCGTTTTCAGGGATAAAGAGACAACAACACTTTGCAACTGCTAACATGGGGCCTGAAGCCTCACCTCTGGCCACTCCACCACCACCATCTCTCCCCCCACCAGCCCCTCAGGTCTGGTTCCCAGGGCGGAGAGATAATTGATGATGAGTCGGCCGACAATCTCGGGGATGGAGCCGTGTGCGTTTTAGTGGCGGTTAATCAGTCGGCCCAGTCGATGTGACTGCTGACCCGGCATCCCCCACAACTCCTGAGTGATCAATTTGAAACCTAAAGGCTCTCAGGTCCGCCTGGGGACCGAGGGAGGCCTGTGTGTGTGTGTGTGTGTGTGTGTGTGTGTGTGTGTGTGTGTGTGTGTGTGTGTGTGTGTGTGTGTGTGTGTGTGTCTCCTAGGTCCGCCTGGGGACCAAGGGAGGCCTGTGTGTGTGTGTGTGTGTGTGTGTGTGTGTGTGTCTCTCAGGTCCGCCTGGGGACCGAGGGAGGCCTGTGTGTTTCTTCAACCATCTCTTTGTGGCTCCATCTTCTCCCACAGTAAGCCAGGACACCAAGGCTCCATTGGAAACAGCCACTGAAGAGACCTTGCTGGAGACCTTCACCATAGAATTCAATCAAAATTCCAAACGAATATATAGCTGTGGTTGGTTGACCTCTGTATATCAGTCAATGAAGACTGAGGATGTGGAGGAGATGTGCTATGAGAAACACATTTAGAGTCCCTAAAATAATCCTTCTTTAGAGGGAAACTTGCAGCATGATACCAGCAAAGCTCTGGGGTGGCAAAAAAAAAGACTTGACAGAACTTGTGTTGAGCTATCTAAGGGTTGAACAGTCAAGCGGTTTCTTTTACACAGTTAATAAAGGGAGTTTCTTACCAACTGAGGACTCTTTGGGGACTCACTGAGTGTGAGAAAATTAGGAGAAATTGTATGCCATGAAACTAACTGGGCTTACTTCCAATTCAGCCTTTTTAACCATACCACTTTTGAATGGGTTATACACTTTAAAGTTTTACCATCCATGAGGTTATTTTCTTTTTTCAGTCTCAGTTTTTTTCACTCATGGATTCATACATTCAACCTGACAAAGGGATCTCATGAATATGTCTTGAGTATGAAAAGGTCAATTTTTGTATCCAGAGGTATAGCTCTGTCCCATTAAAACCTATCACATCAATCAAAGCGACTCCCATCCAAACTTATAGATGGAGATTTGGATTGGATCTTCCCCATATAATGAGAAAGGGAAGAGAAGGAAAAAGAGCAGGCTGGTGGCGGAAAGGTGGAGGGAATTGGAGGAGGAAAAGAACGAGTGAGCGGAATGAGGAGGAAAAGAACGAGTGAGCGGAATAAAGCCATGGCCGAAGACAGAGAGCGAGGGAATACCAGCTCCGCTTAAGGCAAGAGAGTCAACGTTGGCTTGCCTCACCTGGGTGAAATGAAACCAATTAGTTGGACAGCCCGCTCCGTGATTAATGGACATAATATTAATGTGTTAAAGAGGAACACTGAAGGTGGAAGGGGCCCATAATCTTCAGCAGACAGGGCTGGTTAAAGACGGGAGGGGAGACTGAATGGTGTGCTATAATGAGCTGGTTGAGATACAGGGCCAAGATATGAGTTGAGGCAGAGAGATCACATAGCGCTTGTCGTTATCACCACACAGCCCCCCCACCCTACAATCCCTACGACACCCCCCCCCCACACACACACACACACACACACACACACACACTCATCACGACACCTTATAACTCCCAGTGACAGCAGGCAACGAGGGATAGGGATCGGAATCTTAATCTTAATGCAGAACCGTGTTGATCGGGGGTAGGGGGGGAAGCAGGTCACTTCCTGAACCATCGATCAGCGCGAGCATGGGACATCTTAAACAGGGTATTTGGGGAGGGACGTGATGATATCTATATTTATGATGGCGTGGGGCGCATCGATACGCGACTTAAATGTCTAACATTGGAAAAAAGGGGGCAAATGCGAGTGATAATGCATGATTGATTTTTTTTCGTGCTGTACACAATATCGCCGAAAAGAAAAGAAACGCTGTGTGATTCATCTCAAGTGTCTAACCAACAAAGAGAAGAGCGCATCAATACCATACACTTATACATGTCTGAGACGCAACCAAAGCAGGTGAGGAGGAGTCGCACTCACTTCCTTTTTTTCTTCCCTCGTTCATCTTGCTTTCCTCCCCACTGGCCAGTCACCACATATTTTTTTTTGAACTGGCTCAGCAATGAGGCGTGGCCCGGTCTGTTCTCATTCTCTGTTCGCCCTCCATAAATGTTTCACATGTTCTATATGACTTGGATGGAAGCAAGACGGGGCAAGCCACCCCACCCCCACACACAGCCCCACCCCACACACACGCACACGCACACACCTTCCTCCCAGGCCCTGAAACACCCTCCCCTGTCCACTCGAATTTGCCTCCTGCGGCTGCTCGACCATGCCTGAGTGCAGGGGGAGTCGGCAGCAGTGGCAGCAGTGCAAGGCTGGCCCCGGCCAGAGCTGCACACCACCAGTGTGAGTGACCGCCTACGACTCTGCAGCTGAGCACTGTTCACCTCCCTGTTCACCTCCCTCTCTTCTCCGTCCATTCACACTCTCCTTTGGCCCTCTTTTCTGCTCGCCTCGCCTCACCTCTTTCTCCCTGAGCTTTTTCCCTTTTTTTTTTTTAAAGCCGCTGTCCTCTTTCTCTGTCCTTCTTTTAGTGTTTGTCTCCCTCTCTGTATCTCCTCTGCACCTCTCTGTGTCTGCCACAATGCTATCCGCTATATGCATGGCTCGCTTGATGTTTCACCGACTACAAGCTCATACCTAAAATAGGAACGCGTCACAGCGAAGCGGTGAGGTCATGGTGTGACAGTCGGCCCAGGCCCGGGGGAAAAAGGGAGCTCAGGAGGGCTGGAGCCGTTACCTGACGCAACCCCCCTAATCTTCCCATCTAGCCACCTGCCAAACAGACAGCTCTCAGACACTGACATCGTGACATGACAAAAGAACAAACATCACCACAGCCATCAAAACATCATCACTCGGAGGTATCAGGCGAGGATCATAGTGGTTATGTGGGTTGTACCGGGGAAGCCGCTGATGCCATCTAACCCACCCTGCCTCCATACCACCCCCCACAACCCCCACCCCCCTCCCAACATCTTATCCTGGAGTCACCACATCACATATGCAGGCTTGTGATCTTTTTATGATCTTGACATGTGGCAAATGGATGTAGTGGCGACAACTGGGAGGTGCTCGGCAGTTTGGGAGGGATGACAGCAGCTGGGAGAAATCAAAGCACGGGTTTATCACCCCACCCCCTCCCAAACACGCACACAGACTCACACACACACACACACACACACACAAACACACACACACACACACACACACACACACACACACACACACACACACACACACACACACACCAGCACCACCACTGATTTGTGTCAGGGTACTTGGCTCCAGGGCTGGTTTCTCTGGCTCCGACAGTAGCAGGAAAAAAAAGAGCTTCTATAGGATCTCAGGGCCACCACAACTCTCATCATCTCTCTCTCTCCCTCTCTCTCTCTCTCTCATTCTCTCTCTCCCTCTCTGTCTCTCTCTCTCTTTCTCTCTCTCTGTCTTTTTCCACTACCTTTGCCACCAAGCACACACTTCAGTCCCACATAGGAGCACCTTATACATTATTAAAAACACTTTTCCTAAAAGGCTACCATAGCAGTCAGCTTTCCGGACGATGTACCATTCTGCGCGAAAATATTCCACTGGAACTCAAATGCTAATTTCCAGTCTGGAATACACTACCTCGAGGAGTTAGCAGCCAAATTAAATGATTAGTGGGCATCTTCATCATCACAGTGTTAGACCAGGGCCACCTCCACACAGTTCGGTACAGTCAACACAGCTCAATGGGACGGCTATGTTCTCTGCACTGGTTCTGCTAAATCCAAGTGGTAACAAGCATGGAGGACACCAGTGCACTGCAGGGATTGGAAGCTAAATATCCCCATTCTCTTGAGCATGAGCAAGAACTACTCCTGAGAACGCCTTGGCTGTAGGCAAGGCTGTAGGCACCAACGATTGCAGTCCCATTACAGTAAATCTCATTATAATGATACCTAATACAATTGACAGAAGAGATTACACGGCATGCTGAGTCCACCCCTTGGACCAGCAGCGACAACGGTCATCAATCTTGGGGGCAAAATGATTGCATTTGCCATGGCAGCAAATTGCATTCTGCAAAAACAATTCTGATTTTTCCTGTGTCATATGATCATAAAACTGTATTACTATAATTATTATTATTATCATTGATACTATTACTACTACTACTACTACTAATAATAATAATAATAAAAATAAAATAATAATAATTAAGTGACATTACAGTGGGATGGTATGGTTCATCCTCGTCCTAATTGGGCTGGTATTGTTAGCTCTGTAGCACCATAAGACTAAACTTAGAGTTTAAAAGGATGCCAGTTCTCTAGTTTTACATGTACTGCCAACATATCTGCATTGTACCGTTAATGCCAGAGACTCTGCCATGGCTAGCTCAAATTATATGGTTGTTATCAGATGTATTTCTGTCATTTTCTGCATATTTGGATATTTCAAAAGCAAGTACTGCCACAATAGCCACTACTGTCTAGCCTACACAGTCAACTACAATTCAGCGAACTGCTCCAATCCATCTCAGGACACAGCTGCATTCCAAAACGGGAGTAAATGTTCTCATTGTAGTTATTAAATTCTGCATGAAGAGCCCCATGGTCAGTCCACAGAAGGCATGGCGTTCTATCCACCAGAGGGCGCCTCAACTGCTGAAACCTTATCATTACATAGAGCGTAAACCCCGGAGACGCGATTTCTTACTGAAAAACGTGCCAAGGTAATAAAAAAATATGGGTCTAGATAACCGAGAGTGTATTTCTTTGTTTCACAAGACGAAATACTAAGTTGTATGGGCCAAACAGGCTCATTCTATGCACACTGAAGAACAACTTCCCAGTGTCATTCACTTCAGAGAATACGGTTACGTTAGAACGAAAAGAAAAGTTACACAATAAAAACCAGCAGTACACTATTATCATTAGCTACTTTCGCATACTTAAATTACGCACATATAGATGCGACAGCCTACAGTGAATAACCTTTATATTTTGACAAAACACTATCAAGGCTGCATGTACATTACAACAACAGTAATGGACAAAGAGGGTGTGAGTTACTTACATTTTAAAATTTTCCTTTCGTTTCGCAGGACTAAGGGTCCCGTCTTTTTAAGCGTTCAACAAGTTCGCGAGTGACCACAGGATCCTCTTTAAGATGCGCGTGTTAATCTTAATGTGATGAGTTCGGAGAAAAGGGGATCCCAAAAGTTGATGACCCACGAGTTAAACGAGCTGACTAAATGCAGCGGTTTAAGAGATGTCCAGCCCGCTTGTCAATCTCCACTGAATTGCTGTGCCACATTTCTTTTTTTTTCTCTCCAGGTAGACAGGATCAGATTGGAGATTTTCGCCACCTTAAAAGAAATGACTGATCAGTGTCTGGGGAGCTTGGTTTGCAAGAAAGGAAACGTGAGTATTTTTTGCCTTCATGTCCAATGAGATGCAGGTCATAAATCCGCCACTCGTCTCTTCATTATCATCGCAGGTGACGAAAGCGCAATATCCCCTTCAAACATAGGGAGCCAATATCTTCTTCATTGGCCTATTTAGCCAGAACACTGTAAAATTTGTCTTTTTTTGTTGTTTAATTTGTCCGTTTTGTATTCAACCAGTTTATCTTCTCTCCTCTGTCACTCTCAATATCCAACTTGAGGGAATGGATTCCTACACCTGGACAGGATGATAACCACAGCAACAACAGCAACCAAAAAAACTTATAATACGATAATAATGCCTATGTTTCTATGAACTCGCTCCAGAAACTCGCTATGAGCATAAATAACACCAATTAGCCCTTGCGCGGAGAATATCTTCGACCGTAGCTCCGTCACGCATCCTCTTCTCATTCCCCTACACAGCGAGACTCTGATTGTTCAGCGGAGATGGCTGGAGAGATTACGCACTTGGACACTCCGATTGATGTAGGCGCACACTCAGCCCGAATATTCCGCGGGACCAGGAGATGTTTTAGCACACCCTCTCTGTGTGTGGAGTTTTGGTGACTCTGTGGGGACTTGAACAAGAGCAGGACAAGCGATAGGAGGAAACAGGGACATCCTCATGCAGCAACACATTGGAGAGAGATAAAAACAGATAAGAAATCTCTCCCCAAATGTGAGCTAATACAGGGATTGCGCGTGGTCTCATGACTGGATATTTAAACGTTCCGCAGGGTCCTAAAGGTAGCATTTAGTTATTTACATGTTTTAAATTTCCTCGTGCATGCAGCGGGGTGTTAATTCGAGTAATTATTGTGCATAATACAACGATGTAGCTGAGCAAGGAGAAGCTTAAGTGCAAGGGCCCGTATTCACAGAGGATTGCCTTTATGAAAGCAATAACGCCATGATTGATGTGGGAATGACATTATCCATGCGCTCCTCAAACAGCTTATTTTATAAAATGTTAACTTTATAAAAAAGTAAAAATCTCTGTCAAATAACATTTAATGTTGATTTACACTATCAAAGTCAGATGAACCAAGTGTATCTCGCCGACCTCACATGTTCTGACCATCAATTTGAGTATTTAACCATAAATTCACACTGTTTAGCTCAACGCTGATGACAACTCGCTCGTGTACTGTGTTCAAGCTGAGACAGATAGAATATGAGGAAAGAGACAGAAAGACTACTTCAGGAAAAAAAACATGGGAAGTTTTATTCCACTGTGATTTGATCTTGACTTGTATCCTAGGTTGACCATTTCAGTTTCAGTGAAGGTGGTCGAGTAAGTGTTAAGCATTGGGAAGTCTTTGCGCAGTGATCCCTCACATAGTCATGGAGGCCGTAGGGGGGTCCAAATGCTATTACAATTCGATCCATCTTCTGACAGTAAATCCACTGATTATGGCAATGATCCCGGTGTGTTTATCTCTCTCTCTCTCTCTCTCTCTCTCTCTCTCTGTGCATATGTGTGTGTAACAGAGAGAGAGAGATCATATAGCGAGGTGATGGAAAGATGGTTGTCACAGTTACACTGTCTTAAGACTTTCCACAAACTAAACAGATATCTTAAAATGACAGTTGTATTTCATTCAATTTGGCAAACTGTAATCCACGAATTGTCCATAGCAGATAGTCATTAACAGCAGGGACTCAATAATTCAGTTAGCATACATTTGCAACTTACATCAATCTCCGTTTGCAATAAAACTTTAGGCCTATACGTATTACCTGGAGCCAGTTTTACCTTCATGGTACGTGTAATGGGCCTGTTGTTTGCGGTAGAACTCATTCACGAAGACTTATGTAGCAATATGTTAAAATGTTAAATTATGTTTAAAGAATTCAATACTCAAATATGTGGGTAGTCTACAAATAATGTTAATTGTTGCCTATGCTTACGCCGCACTGTCAATAAATTCAACAAGTCGTGGGTGATCTACGTTTAAGCCGTTCCAGTGGTATTTTTGGCGACGTTATCCCTTTGGGATATTTAAGGGGTGAAGTATGGTTTTATTTAGATTACTTTTATCATATTTAGGAAAGATATCAGAAACTGATGGGACATTACGCATCCATTCTGAGATATGGATATCACAAGACGAACAACTGAGAACAAACCAGCAGCCAGTATTCAGCTAGAGATTAGTTTAGCTGATTGTGAAACCCAATAACAATTTTTCCTGAGCATTACAGATCAACTGCATACATGCTACGGCCCATATGTTCATGTATGAGTGGTGAACATGAACGGTAGCCTACAATATGAAAAGCTGTATTAACTGTCCACCTGCCTATGCCTAATTTATGAAACCTGCAAGGAGCACAAGTTTGCCTACAATGTCAATTGAAAGCCAAGTCTGGTAAAATCACTGAGATACATCTGCCATTACACGGACATAGCTTCAATGGACAGCATATTGCTAAAGTCAGTTAACAGATATTAAAAAGAGCAAGCCGGCAACATCATGTTGGCAGAGTCCATGCGATGCAGTAACTTGACAAATAAATCATGGCATTAAAAGACAACTCAACAAGGACAACGAACTCTTAGCGTAGCCTACTGCATGTTGCATTTTCTGTACGTCTTGGTCGAAGTGAGAAGAAATGTCATTTTTTTGTAATTTTAATCAGCTTGCATTCTTTCTGAGTCGTTCACACACTGCCCGGGTGAAACATCAAAAGTTTGTATCATCCGCACCTATCACAAATAGCCTACAGGAAAGGAAATTCTCCGCTCACCTTTCACGCAAAGCTTGACTCCAATATACCGTGTGAAGAGTTGTGATCTGACGGATATTACCCAGATATTTCAGATTTGAATCGGGACATCTTTGGAGGTGCGGTTGGGGAGGCGAACTCTGAAACGACTACTTCCCTCCGTGGCTCCGCGGGAATGGAGTAATCGACGGCACCGAATGACACTTCAGCCAAAGAAACAACACAGCAAACAAATGCGGTGGCGGGCGGTGCAGGGAAAAACAACAACTTTAATTTCGGCCTGATGTTTTCCCAGGATGAGGTATAATTTATCGGGCCGATCGCCAAAATTGCAGGTGGAACAATATTAGCGTGAGCATTCGCATTCAGACAGAGCGACTGCGTTCAACACGTAGTGGGCTGGTCATGCCATTATAGCCCAGAGACTGCGTGTTAACCGTGCTCATCTCATTTAAGTCATTTAGCCATCGGATGAGGTTACTGGTGCTATCACTGGCAGAGATCATTCGTTTATGAGGGAATTTCATTCCATAGTTTTGGATGTTAATTAAGGCTACTTCATACTAGAATGGGTGGCGATATGAATGTCACGTGATACGTGGAATATTCACTAAGAAATTATTAAATTAGATAACTATTGGGTAGCCCACTATGATATATGAAAGTCCTAAGAACCAATCCTCCTAATACACTATATCAAACATTAGGACTTACCAGTATAATAACACCAGCCTTACATAAAAATGAAAATGAAGACATCTGAGCTTGTGACTTACAGTTATATGTCAGTCTTCATCATGCTCTTCCATGATTTGTGCCCAAATAAGTTTTGTTGGCAATCAGTAAAGGACCGTAACAGTGTCGGTAAAGATACAATTTCAGCACCTGGACAGCTCCTGGCTTCTCGGGACCTTGCTCATGGGCCTTGTGCACAGCATAACTAGTTTGTCCTATAAACAATGGCAATATTTGGAAGAACCCTGCCACCAACTTTATTTGTTCATATTGCATCTAAGGCTTCGTATTTTTATACAGCGATTGTGGGATGTCTGTATAGGTATATAACTGATAAGTGAAGCAGCGTGAGCTGCATAAACAGTGACATGCTTTGAAACTGTATTTCAAATGTATCCAAAATGATTTCTGAAATGTCCACTTGTCCTTTTCCAACCAATGGTTTCCCTTAGACCATGCTTTCAAATTCAGATTTTTAATTAATGCTGGAATAACGTGTAGGGCTGTAGCTGGTGACCATCAGCAGTAAACACTATGATTAAGGCTGATGCTGAAGCCTCTGATTGAGAAGTGTGCAGTGGTGTGTATGTGTGTGTGTGGTTGGCAGTATGTGTATGTGTGTGTGTGTGTGTGGTTGGCAGTATGTGTATGTGTGTGTGTGTGTGTGTGTGTGTGGGGGGGGGGGTATTATGAACAGCAAAAATCAATTGTGATTTGTTGCATCCTTCCCTTCTAGACTATGATGCGTCCGGTGCTTCTATGTTTACTATTCCATAATCAGCATTCTGGTGCATCTTAAAATCTATGAGAGAGTTCAATAGCTGGCACAGCTATCGACAGAGGCCGGCAGTCACGTGAGCTATAGCGGCCATCCTCAGCAGCTGTCTCTTCCTTTTGTTGTCATATAGCCCCTAATTGATGAAGAAAGGAAGTGAACTTCTGTTGTCTTCTCACACCCGAGACACAAAATCCTCTCTAGCTCAGGAGAAAGTTGCATGGCGACACGATAAAAGGGAAGAGATGGCACACAAGTCTTGAAGCTGGGTGCTCATTGAGAACTGTAATTTAATCTCATGGCAGGTCAAAGAGATTCAACCACATCAGTGACCATCACATTACTTAAATCAGACAAGTTAATACTCACTGACTCACTGACTTACTGCATGGGGGGCTGTTTAAATGATATAATCAGCCAAATATCACCAAAAGAGGAACACTATCCATTTTAATGGACTTTTAAAATTACCTTAAAGCTGTGTCCATCTTTCCACGGGATCCATAAAGGTCTGTAGGAGCTGAGTCTCAAGCCCCGGTAGGACTGTTGAGTTACTGCTATCCTTCCTGAAAATTGAAATACATTATTAAGAGAAAAAAATATCTCTCTGTATATAAAAAAATAAAAACAATGCCTGAGAAGAATGACACAGAACTGTAATCCAAACAGTGCATGATTGCAAAGGATTATAAAGTCTCACACAGTAGGTGGATTTGTGTTTGGGCTCCACAGGCTTCTGGCTGATAGCGATTGGGGTGATACGGGCTCTACGTCTGGATTTCTCTGTGCCATGTTTGAGATTTGGGTCTTATTTTACAGGACCAACGAGTGATGGACTTGTATTTAGGTCCCCCCTCCCCCAACTAAGCAATTCATCTTTATATCTGATATAGGACTTGGGGGGGAGCACCACTGATTTTCATGTTTTAGTGAGAACGCCAATGTTGTGCATCAGAATTCTCATTCACTCCCTGGAATACAAGACATGCTGATGGATGATTTGCAGATGAACACATATGAGGTAGCAAACCACTTAAGAGAAAATAATCTTCTAGTTTATACCAAAAACATGCAAATCGGGTGCATGACATTATTTGACTTCATGGCACATTTTCCATCTCTGCTTTTTGCCCTTTGCCTCAACCTTGCCAAATGGCTGACGCCAGGTTTATGAACATTCAAATGGTTATTGTGAGCTGCCAGGCCTTCCTGTGTGTAGTCGTATGGATATGCCTTCACACCTTTCACACCTAGGACCCCCAGGTAGACCCCAACTGTCCCTCAATCCTGCCAAGCTATAGCTGATGGTTTTGGTTTACACCTTGTATCCCAAAATGCCCGTCCATACGGACTCCTGTGGATACACTTTTATTTCATTGTTTAAGTGTGTTTATTCTGTAACCCTATAACTAGTCACAGCTCCTGTTTTGTGCTGTGTGTAAGAATTCCGTGAACAATATTGCTGAGACATGGCGTAACGGACACAATAAACAGATTATCCTCGCTAGCCACATTGAGTCTCTTGCTTACTCCATCATGACATTCAGCTAACTCAGGTTGGACCAAGAAATACAGCGTTGGCGTTTTCATCAGGAATTTGCCATTAAAAAAAAAAAACAATCTTTCAGTAGCTTATGATAATGACATCCTCTCCTTCTTACACATCTGCCTTTGAAATCAACCTGGTGCTTAGTGTATTGGATTTCTAAATTAAGTTTTGTCAATACCATGTTTCCAATTTGTCTCCTCTGGAGATCTCGACAGAAATATTGGTTACTGTAAACGGCTGGCAGCGAATGATTTCTCTTGGCTCTTTAAGCACATCATTAGCATAGTGAGACACATTGGATATGGTGATACGTCTTTGTGGCAGGCCCCACAAGTCAGCCAGACCTTGGTTTGATTTATGTCACTCACTGGCCTTACTCAAAAATCACCACATCACACCAAGAGGAGACAGACGTTACTGAAGACCTCTTCGGTTTGGGCTTGAAAATTATTCAGTGCTAATGACAAGCCTCGAGAAACAGTTTGGAGGTAACCTTTCTTCAAAGGCACTCTTTATGCGCCCTTCCCAGTAAATATTAGGCTATGTGAATGAACTGTTAGGCTTCCTATGACTTCAACACAGGTGCTTTTGAAAATACAACAAATCAAGTGGAAACAACACGTGACCTTGTGACAAAAAATTGTCTTGTCACCTCAGTGAAGTCTATCTAGAAGATACTCTTCAAGTTTGTAATCAGGCAGTCACAGGGTAGTGATTGTATCCAAAGCAGTGGACATGAGAGTGAAGGTATGCATTGTGCCATTACCTGTGCTTATTTAAACCCTGACGTTAATGTTTCACTCTTGACGTGATTTATTTGATAGTACAGTACAAGTTACAGTGAAAGTCTTGCAGTGACATATTGTTTATTTTACATGTTTCTATTTATGTGGTATTACATTTTCAGATGAAAAAAAGTGTGTGAAATATACTGTTAAAGGTAGTCTGTGATTCTTATCACATTCACTTTTTTTTTAAATTGCTCAAGGTCCTCTAGCTATCTGTTCATGTGTGTAAATAGGAAACAGACATGGTGGCTCAGACGGAGTCATTAATAATTCCAGCCATTCCGTTTCCATTCCTTCAGGAGCACCTAAGGGATGGATGTAATTTGATTGACTGTTGAGCTCAAAAACCAGCAACCTTTCGTCGGAATTGTGGACCCTGCCTTTAACTGGAGCAAGATGTGTGTACGGTGCTCATAGTGAGCGAGATGATAACGAAGGCCTACACTGCTAATTCATCAGCCTGGGCTGACAAGGTTGAGAGATTAAATGAAAACCCTTTCTTGGTACCAGCATCTTTAAATAAGATTACAGTGACCACTCGCTCTCTTCGCTATATTTATGTGAAAAAGAGGTCAGTAAGGGTCACGCATCTACACATACTTCACAGGTGCAAGGAGAGTGCATAGTGACATTGATATTGCGTAACCTGTGGTAATTTAACACACCCAATTTCTTTATTTGAATATAGGCTTGATGATAAATGTTGATAAGTGATGTGATTCGAACAAACAAATAAGCAGAACAGTGTGCACTTAAGCAAAAGAAGATGCGTTTATTTCCTATTCACTTCCGGCTGTTGCCGTACGTTTAAAAATGGAAAAGCATAATCTGTTCAGTAACAGGCCTAGGAAGCAGTCAGATGCTCCTGGAGAATATTTGCAAACAATACAATTAGCCTAGGGCTGTGTGTCTGAATATCCATCAGGAATGGAAAAGGTCTTGGACTGCATTTTCAGCTGTCCAATTGAGTAGTCCACATGGATGCAAATATGCCTGGAGCTCTCCGCAGAGGGATACATATTGATCTCTCCCTCTACCTTTGTGTCTTGTTCAACATCCACAGGCTCGTCTAGATAGAGAACGGCTTGCTTCCAGTGGGTTTCCTGTTTGAATGGAGACGTGGAGAGGACCAATGGCTTTTCCCCATCGGGGAACGTTACCGTGAACCACACGCAGAATGCGTTCACAGTAGACGAGCCGAAACAGTCGCAGCTAAAGCTGCCTCTAACTGATTTCAACTGATCCACCGTCACCGTGTACAAGTCCAACTCGGCGAACTTAGACTGATGTGATAGTACGTCCTCCACGGTCACCGGATTCACTGTAATGTCATTGTTTATGATGCACTTCCTAGCAAAGTCCGTCATGCAAGACATGTCGACGCCGTACTGACTCTTGACTGTGCTCCAGAAGTTCAGGCGGTCGTCGGCCACAAGGTCATTCATCGGTGCGATGTACAGTTCTGCTTTGCTAGGGAGGATAAGGCCGCCTGATTTCAGCCATTTATCTCGAGCAAAAAGCACAGAATTCAGCATGGACTCGTGAAGGAGTGCATAGCCCATCCACTCGCTAACAATCACATCCACCTGCTCGGGCAGATCGATCGTCTCCAGAGTACCTTTAATGATGTCGATCCTGTCCTCCATCTTATTCAGTTTTACGATTTTAACAGCTTGATCGGCAATCGAACTTGCTTCAACAGCATACACCTTTCTAGCCCCAGCTTGGGCGCAGAAAATGCTAAGAACACCGGTGCCTGCACCAACGTCCAATACAACTTTACCTTCGATTGCACTGCTGTTTCTCAGAATGGCCATCCTATACGTGTTTGTCCGTACATGGTCTGCAATCATTTCCTCGTGGATTGTAACGTCAGAATAACTGTCGAAGTACAGATTATCCTGAACATTTTTATCTAACTTTCTTTTTTTGGTACACAGAGACATCATTCCCTTCTGTCTGCTCATGTATGGTCACGTTGAAAATTAGCACACACTTCCGGATATGAGGATACAGGTGCATTGTGGTATTTGTAGTATAAAGCACAGTCCTGTTCTGTGGCTATACTCGGCATAGCATACAGTTATAAACTACATGAAGATTCGTCGCGACTTAATTACGCAAAACCTTTTGGGACGTAGGACGTGTAAGGACGTAAGGACGTAAGATCGACGCGCAATGTAGTTTTGAGCACAATCAACTGATATTAACTATCACCACCATCAGGCACCATGATATCAGTCTGTGTAAATGTAAAAATAAATGACATTAAAACAATAAAAACAAAATGTGAATTGTTCGGGATGTTTTTATAACAACTCATTCTCATTAGCATAACCTCGAACACAGTAGGCTAAATGCTTGAAGTAGTAGTAGCCAAGAGATAAAATTCCAAAATCAGGAATATATCTTGCTTCTTAGTCAATAGGTGAAGGTGCAAGGGCAAATATCGTTGCCCGTATTTTATAGCCTATTGTTGAATTTAAATGTAGGCCTAGTCTAGTTAGATAGATAGATAGATAGATAGATGGATACTTTATTAATCCCGAGGGAAATTTAGGTCATCCAGTAGCTTATACACATACTTATACACCTCACCGACATACATACATAAATCACATATACATACACATAGGGAGAACATATTCACACAGAGTGTTTCCAGATACAGGAAAGGGTCTGACCCTATTGTACAGAGTGCAATGCTTTTGACAGATTTTGAAATATAATGTTCTCGTGCTTGTGAGGATGGTCAACTGGTGTCTGATACCAACATATGTGTGAAGGTGTTCACACACACACACACACACACACACACACACACACACACACACACACACACACACACACACATTCAGAAGTGCCTGTAGGTTGAGAGTTCCATTCAGAGCCACTCCACAGCAACTGGATATGAGGTGAAATTACAGATTGCGTCTCCTTGCCATTATGTCCTGGGAGTGGTGTCTGTTTTACAGTTTTTGAGGAGATGACACGGTGCTACTTCAAATGCTACCTCAAGATGCTACCTCCATGGGAACAATACTTTAAGGGATCCCCATTTCACCAGTGGATATGTCCACACAGACTGTCATCGTGTTATTTAGCGAGGAAAACACAGAAAAAGGGTGTCTTTCAGGGATATAATAAATATAAAAATAAATGAATACAAAAATAAATAGCAAAATGATATGTGAAACGGTGCAGCGTTTGGATTATTGTCATAAAATTGTCAAGAAACAAACAAACAAAGGAAACAAAACAAAATAAATGGTTTGTGAGAAAAGGCTTTCTCAACAACCAGTAAATCTTTGCCAGTACATTGTGACACCCTTGTTCTGTTTTATGATTTCCCACTGTAACCAGTTGGCTCCATCATGATACAAAGAGGAGAGGAATTTCCTTTTCAATGTGGATGATTCTATTTAGTATCCCCAACTCAAAAACATGAGATATGCTTAAAAAGCATTAAATCCATATTATCAACAGATGGTAAAAATAAGGAAAGTGTAAAAATAGAAACAGAAAATAATTTGATCCTGTCAGGTATGCAGGGACAGCCACGTTTCAGGCCAGGCAGACAGTGCATGCTAAACAGCTGTTTCAACCAACTGTTCCCAGCTGTACTGTAGCAGCAAGTGCTTCTCGGTATGCTCCATCAGAGCCAAACCACATTTCCTTGATGATGGATGGCATGATTTGCCTTTAACCTTAACAAAATAACAATACATCATGGCGCCTGTCGTTCCCCTCCGACGTCAAAAGGCTTCCCCCCTGGCATGAGGCAATTCCTTCTGAATCTATGTTCTGTTCACTGCCGAACTGCCATTGTTCAACCAACTGATGAATGTCCACCTATTCGAAAGGAAAAAAAGGGGAAAATTCAGCTTGCAGCTTCACTTAGGTGTGTATTTTTACCAGGGGAATCTTGGATAAGAAGGAAGTATTTTTCATGCACTGCAGAGCAAGGCCTTGCTCTGTCCACCTTTGATTTAAAAAAACAAACACACACACACACACACTTAGTGAGAGGCTCCACATATCGAGCAGGCAAACCATGAAAACAACCAGCAACAGGCACGTCACGGAGCTTGGGGTAAATAATAAATACATTAATGACTGAGAGGAGAATAATCACTGAAACGTCCTCTCCAAGTCTATTGTAGTGTCGAAACAAGAGCAAACAAAAGACGGTCGGGCCGCGAAAAAGCTTAGGTAACTGCAGGTGTGTTAAATGTGTCTTCGGGAAAGCAGCTGTAGTTTGAGGTAAACTACGCCCTTCATCTGCCTCCGACTTTTGTTTGCTCCACGAGCTGGCAGAATGTTTTCAAAGCACTGACCCTCTGCATCACAGCGCAGTTTGAGAGATTGTGTCGAGGCATCTGTTTCCCCTAGAATAACAAGCACCAAAATGAGACTACCAGCAGGTTTTTCCTATACTCGGAGGAGACATGAAGGTAAAACAAGGCAATGGCAAATTGGGTCTTAGGAACCAGTTCAAAGCTGTAGGCCAGATTTCATGTGGGCTGTGAAGCACCCTGGCTCCCCACTGTGCATCAGAGGCGGCGTGACACCGTATGAATTCCAATATTTTACACAAATTTTACTAAAGAAATGTTACAATCCTGCTGGATTTTGTCCAATGAATAAGATCATTAGAGCGTATACATTCGTTTCACGTAAATTCTTTTTTTTAATCTCTCGAAGGCACAGACGCGTTGGTACATTCACACATGTGTACAGCCCCAGACGAGATAGGGATGCACTCTAAATAAAATCCACATCCTTGTAATGCAATTTCACAATCTGAAATTATTGGAAGATTAAAAGCCACATGTTTGCCCAGACATCTGCACCTGATCTCATTTTAATTAAAGCCCAACATCGGTGTTTGCCCATCTAAAGCAGGAGGACCCGCGCTGATCACAGGGAGATGGAGGACACAGCACAGGAAGAGGACTTTGCTCAACGATCCAGAAAAAATATCCTGAGATCACTTCCCAAGGATGGAGGGTGAAAAGAGCAAAAAAAGAGAGAAATAGAGAGAGAGAAAAAGAGAGAGAGGTGCTTGGGGTACACATTCACATTTTCAATTCTTTTTTTTGTTTTGAAAATGCAACCTTTGACAGGCTAGACCAATCTTGATCAATCACATTGGTAATGAATCACATCACGGACTGCCTCATTGTCCCTTCATTCAAAGAACGTCAAGTTAGGATCAGATGTGCATAGTGCACCATAGACAACATCATACCTCAAAAAAGGCGTTTGTAAACGCAGAAAGTGGCCACCCTGGGTATCGTTTTGGCATAGATGTCATAACTACAAAATGGAAAAGCACAAGATAGATGCTAAACAAAACCTGTATATGCATTCACCAGTTTTGGGGTTATAAATTAATAATTGTGTGTATGTGTTATAAGTGTGGGGGTGTATGTGTGTGACATATGTAATATGTACATGTGTATTTATGTGTGTGTGTATATGTGTGTGTGTGTGTGATATACGTATGTGTGTGCCCATCTGTGTTTTCTTTATGTCAGTCGGTGCACGGCCACTCAGGGGAGCAGGTCTGGGCTCCGTCAGGGAGACCGAGCCTGTCACCTGTCTGCCTGACCACTGCAGCCGCTTCAGTCAGCGCCACATCCAGAGGCACCGTCACTCATCCATCACTCTCACACACACACACACACACGCACACACGCACACACGCACGAACGCACGCACGCATGCACGCACGCACGCACGCACGCACGCACGCACGCACGCACGCGCACACACACACACACACACACACACACACACACACACACACACACACACACACACACAAACACATCAGTAGCCACTAACAACTCATCCTTCAGGCCTCCCTCCCCCAATCAAAAATAATATCCTGCAGAGAAATGAATACGTGCGAGGCTCTGACCGGGTATTGACCACGCGCAGGGATCAATATCAAAGTACTTTGATATTTTACTTTCAGAGAATGGGTAGTGAGATGGTGGGGGATTGTGCATTAGACAACAGGGCGTTGTTGAAAAAGACTGTTGCCATGGAATTTTCGCTCCCCAAATCATCACTCGTAGCTTTCTGAAAGCATTTTGTTCAAATAAAACAAAATTGACAGACACATTAGAGATGTGCAGATGTAGGAAGTGGGAATTTGTGAAGGATATTTCTGTCAATATGACAATGCTGTTTTTAAAGAACAGCATGACTGTCCACAAAGCATTCATATGAGACAGAGAAGCGTTCGTCCGAGGTAAAAAAAACGGTAGGCAGACACAGCACTTTCCCCTCATCCCCTTTTGTGTTGACCAGTGTGCTTGGCAGGATCTTGGCCTGTCACTCTAGTGCCCATTAATCAATTCAATAATTACATCCCCTTCCCCGAAGACCAGCACACTCAACATCCCTGAATCAGTAACATTACACTGCAATTAGATTAAATTACTAAGTACAAACTGCAAATATGACAGCAACAGAGGAAATGAAGGTACAGAGACAGAGAGAGAGAGAGAGAGAGAGAGAGAGAGAGAGAGAGAGAGAGACCTCCTGACCATGTCAGAATGGCCTAAATTTATTTTTCACAGACATATCTGAGCTTTGTTATTAATGAGGGAGTTACTGGATATCTCTACTCTTTCTCTCTCCACTCCTCTCTCTCTCCCTCCTGTTACATCTCAACCAGTTAGTCTGGCCATGTAATGGAATCTACAGTCAGCACAAAGATGCTAGCACCAAGCCTTTGCCTAGCCCCCCCACCCCTTTTGAAACCTTAGTGGGCTGCTTCAATAGATTCCACAACCTAAGCATCGCTTTCACCACTTTACTTCGCTTTAAGAAACAAATCCTTTTTTTTTCTCCCCACAAATGGTCATTAATCAGAGTCTCCAATTCAAAGAGGCCCACTCTGATTTAAGTGCTCCAGAAGCATTGTGGCGAGGGCTGTGGTGGGACGGCTATGGGATTGCACTTGATGTGTGTTTAAACAGCGCCGGTGAATGGGGATTCGCTCTCTGTGCATACGGCGGTTGATTATGCTTTGCTTTTTTAATTGAGGGGTGCTTTGATGTAAACCCTGTGCCTGATGTGTTTGTGCTTGTGATTACTCAAGCTTGGTGTTGTAATTCAGCCGTATTCTCATACCGACACCTGATCAAATAACCATCAGAACCACTTACACTGGGAGATGATCATTGATGGTGTAGAGTTTAGAGAATTTAATGTTGGACTCCTGATCATTCTTGTGGAATTTTTAATTCTGAACCTGTTGGCCAAAATGCACATACACTTGACCTTCCTCCACTTAGGGCTGGGTCATCTGGGAATGTCTGTTTCTTGTAAGATGCTGAAACCGACCTAAATTCATATATGTATTGGTTAGAAGGTAGCTAGTTGATGCTGGATGTATCTTGAAGAGCCTTTTGCTTGTATCTTGTATGATAAGAGATTTTATTAATCAGCTGCATTGAAAATGTTTCATTTCCTAGACATGCACATCATCTGCTGTCTTACACAAGTCCATTTTCATGCATTAAATAACATGGCACAATTCAAGTGAAAACCGCTCTAAACTTAGAGCCAATTGGAATATAAAATCACCTCATATACGATGCTCAAAAAGTGTCTCACGGGTGAGTGAAACTCTTCCCTGACGGATGACAGCTCAAAGATTGTAATGTCAAAGGAAGAGAGTGTTGATGACGCAAGGTCTTACCTCAGCTGGCAGCTCTACATCTGTGAGCCAGCAGCCCGGATTTCATGGCAGGGCCATCCTAAAGACATGCTGCATTCTCTGTGAAAAAAAAGTAGCTGCACACCGATTTCAAAAGCAATTTTATTGGGACATAATAAAACAATTAAAACATTAATGTAGGCTTTCTAAAAGGTAATCATTTATCCACTTAAGATAAAGTCTATTGAGAAGTGCTTATTGAAGGTTTTTGTGTAAAATAGTCTGGCACTGTCAGGAGTATAACAATACCGTTAAAATGAAGCTGATACCTACCACACTAAAGCAAGGTAATGTAAAATGAAGGACGACACCAAATAAACAAACATCATGCTCCCTCTCTAGTGCAGCAGTTCCGTGTCTTGCATGGCGAGTTCTCATCAAAAGTTGTATTCCTCGGTGTGCGTGCTACAGGGAAATAGCTGAATGGAAGGTGTTAATAGGATGAGCTGAAATCATCTAGGGTAGGAGCTTAGGGGAGCCCAACAAGAAAATGATCTCGATTTTTTTCACCAACCACACGTTAGGCTGAAGTCAACACAGCATAACCCCCCGACCACAGGAGGGCCGGGTAGCGGTGCAGGTGGGGGTAAAAGTTGCGACAAACCGGAAGGCGACAACACACTAGAAGGGGAGATAATAACAACCGTAACAAAACAGCTCGACTGGATAACTTAATCATGCATCTTGTTGAGAAAAAGAATGAATCCCAGCAGTTCCTCCACTCCCCCTTGATTTAATGACAGGAGCATCCATTCATATTCCGCTAGCATACCTTGGGCAAGCATTAAGGCATTCGAGGGGATATAATTAATTTTGGAAAACTGTCATCTGGCATGATTAGGCCCATTACTTGTTTACAGGCGCCAGTGTTCTAAATGCACTGACATTCTTGAACTCGGGCAATATGCAGCAAACAGCCCAGGGAGCCGACATTATTTCGTTTTTTTGCAACCGTGAGAAATTAACCGTCGAGTTTCATTGCTTTTCTTTCGCTCCCTTCAGAGTACGTGAGGTAATGTGAGAGAACACAGCCCCTTTCTTTCTTACCGTAAAAAATAGGTGCGCTTGTAAATACAGTTGGGGCAATTATGCTGCAAAGCATGCAAGCTAAGGATGTTGTCTATACCCCTGATAATGTGGCAGTTAATGCATGGAAAGAATGCTTATGGTTGCCCCTATCCAATCAGCTGCATGTCTGTTTGTATGGAGGCTTTTCATTTAATTGAAAAGAGGCAAAAATATTAAAAGGGAACAGCTACTTCGGTTCATCTTGACCGAAATGCCAATGATGGTCATGAGGAGAGACACACACACACACACACACACACACACACACACACACACACACACACCCACGCCCACCAACAGTATTTTCCACCTTCTCATACCGAACAGGCAGAGAAATTCAGTCTAAGGGGAAAAAATAAAACTGCAGCCCTTGAAGTTTCTCCTCATACCTGACCTTGAGCTTCAGAGAAATAAAATCAATGGTTTCCAGACTAAGAAGCACTCCATTCTGAATTTGCCCCCCCTCCTCTCCTCTCACTCCCTCTTTCTCCAGAGCTTAGACCTGAGAAGTCTGTGATGAGAAGCTTCGGTGTGTCTGTCAGATTTGAAGTGGGTCCACAACTCCCTAGGAAAAAAAAAGAACTAGGAGAGCTACTCTCTGAAAAGAAAATAATGGCAATCTTTCTCTCCCTCTCTCTTTTCTCTCCCAATAGTTGTCATTTTCTCTGTCTCCCTGCATGTGGGCCTATGGTGTTTAGTTTTTGTTGTGGATATGAGGTATGGACCACATATTCGATTCACGTTAAGCAGGTCTCTATCAGTTTGTGCTTTTGGTGATGCTCAGGTGGTGGCTGTCAGCCTGCTTTGGCATTTCACTGAATTAGTGAGAGACCAGAGGGGCACAAACAATATAAATGTAGTGCTTCTATATATTTGAGATATGCATTATACAGTATATATATATTAGTTATGTATATAGCATACACGTATATTAAGCATATATATATATACGATGTTTTTTATATATATATGCTTAATATACGTGTTTGCTATATACATAAATAATATTTACATGCTTAAGCCATCTACTCCAGGGATATGCAATTTCTTTATAACACATATCATATTTCATGATTGGAACAGCAGTTCCTTAAGAATGCTTAATTTAAGCAAGATGTTATCAGATAATGAAATGTGTGTTAGAACTACACAAACACAATGTAACCAATATGTCTGTTCTTAATGACACAAAGACAATGCTAAACACCTTGAAAAATACAAACCATTTGTATCCATTCATCTTATTCATTTCTTGGGTGTATAACAGCAGATCTGTCTTTGAAAGGAATGTATAATCATTCATGATGGTTTTTGAAGGCCCTCATGAAGATGCTGACTTTCTCTGACAATGAAATGTAAGAGGTCAAAGGAGTTCTAATGCTGTGAAATACTGTACTCTGTGGGTGGCAGGCTAGACATTTCACAGCAGAGTATTGCTCTGCCTTGCCATTTAAAAAAATCCATGTCAGTACATTAGCGAAAGACGTAATTGGTGGACCCTGTTTGTCTAATTGCATACATTGATTTATTCGCAAAACGCCCTGCATTGAAATTAAATTAAGAAATTGATGACTTGTGTAAAGGAATATGAAAAGGCTGATTTCATACATGACCAAATGTCAAATAGCACGATTGGGCTGTTAAACATTTGAAAAAAAAAAAAGAAAAAAAAAAAAACGTCAGTGATAATCCAACTGTGAAGGACCGGACGGTCACCCCACGTTGTTTGGGGATGTGGCAACTGGACTGGGTGGTGCGGTGCGGAAGAACAGGGCAGGAGATGATGGTTTTCATATAAAAATATATATATATTTATTTACACGGGGACTAACCCCAACAGTGCCCTCAAAATAAACAAACAAAACCATTCAGGCCGTACCGCCCGGAACTTAAGTGCGTGGCACCCTGGGCACCTGCTTGGCCGATTAGGCCCAAGTACCGGCACCTGCTCAAGGCCCAAGCCAGGCCCCCAAACTAGGCCCAGGCACTAAGTCCGAAGCTAAGTACATAGCTAGCCACCAAAATAAACACATGAACTTAACACATCACAAGGCACACAGACAAGGCACAGAAACAAGGCACACAGAACAAGCACAAAGGAACAGGCATAAAACAGGGCCAACGCTGTCCACACATCTAGACAGAGAACACATACACCTTCTAAAAACAGGGAAGTGTTTTACCCTACTACCTCTCATCATTCCTCTCCGCTGCCTCTCTGTTGTGTGTCTCTCAGCCTGCCTCCCTCTTGCAAATGAGGCACCTCTTAAATAGGGCACAGCCACGTTGGCTTAATTAACTCCCACATTGGCATCAGGTGAGCCCAGCCCCAACCATTATGGGGTGGAGTCCAAAAGTCTTAGGGCACCATGTTTTTTTTTGCCACGGTGAGGAGGGGGAGAATTCACCTTCTCACATTTCCCTCCCCTTCTGGAGTCTCGCCACCCAGTGGCGGGACAAGCCGGCCCAACTGCTCTGCGCCGCTGCGGGGTGGATCCTCCTCCGGCGCTGTTCCTGGCTGGCCCCAGGTAGGCCATCTCCTGCCGGTGCTGGTCTTCTGCTCCCCTTCACCTCCAGTGTCTCGGTCAGCGTCACATCCCACCGCTGCCACCAAATGTGAAGGACCGGACGGTCACCCCACGTTGTTTGGGGATGTGGCAACTGGACTGGGTGGTGCGGTGCGGAAGAACAGGGCAGGAGATGATGGTTTTCATATAAAAATATATATATATTTATTTACACGGGGACTAACCCCAACAGTGCCCTCAAAATAAACAAACAAAACCATTCAGGCCGTACCGCCCGGAACTTAAGTGCGTGGCACCCTGGGCACCTGCTTGGCCGATTAGGCCCAAGTACCGGCACCTGCTCAAGGCCCAAGCCAGGCCCCCAAACTAGGCCCAGGCACTAAGTCCGAAGCTAAGTACATAGCTAGCCACCAAAATAAACACATGAACTTAACACATCACAAGGCACACAGACAAGGCACAGAAACAAGGCACACAGAACAAGCACAAAGGAACAGGCATAAAACAGGGCCAACGCTGTCCACACATCTAGACAGAGAACACATACACCTTCTAAAAACAGGGAAGTGTTTTACCCTACTACCTCTCATCATTCCTCTCCGCTGCCTCTCTGTTGTGTGTCTCTCAGCCTGCCTCCCTCTTGCAAATGAGGCACCTCTTAAATAGGGCACAGCCACGTTGGCTTAATTAACTCCCACATTGGCATCAGGTGAGCCCAGCCCCAACCATTATGGGGTGGAGTCCAAAAGTCTTAGGGCACCATGTTTTTTTTTGCCACGGTGAGGAGGGGGAGAATTCACCTTCTCACACCAACCATTTAAAAAGAAGCTTTCGGGTTCCATTTTGCTGTTTGGTTTGCGCTTATTGACACCTCTGTGAAAAGCCTCAAGGAACATCGAGGCAGACAGCCTGCTCCCTCACCTCCTCACAATACAATATTCACTGTGATTACAGGGTCACTTCATTTGAGTCTTCATCTGGTCCCGTAAATAAATGTACAGTGAACACGGCCCTGGAAGCTGTTTCTTATGCCTTTAATCCCATTGATCGACCTCTGGCTTTACTCTAGTGTCTTTTTTACATGCCAAGCACTTCAGTTTATAATTACTATGGCCAAGCACATGGTGGATTTAGGTCCATGCCTCTGCATTGCTGCAAAGTGTGTATCTGTGAATCATCTCTATTTGTTTGCTGACACACTTTAAATTTCTACTTGAATCCAACAGTTTTACTAGTTTATTAATAATCCGCTATAACATGAGAATGTACCTTTTATTTTTTCTCCTAAATCCCTCAACGGACAACAACACACACACACACAGACCCACACACACACACACCAACACCTCCATTTGCAGTGTCATGCGTCACGGCAAACAGGCCCTGTACTGAGAGAGTGGATCTCGGCACCCACTCCTGGGAAGACTCTGTCCTTGGTTAGTGAGTTGTTTGTGCAGGCAGGATCTTTATGAGAGCGATTGGGGATATTGAGGCATCCCAAGGAGTTTAATCTCCCTCCACACCAGTGGCTCCTAAATAAATCACAAATATGACTGTGAGTGATGGCCTATTGGACACTGCAGGCATTCAGTAGTTTGGCGCTTGACAGAAATCACTTTTTTTTTTCCCTTTTTGCTATTTTTTTTTCCTTAGGTATGCAAGGCATGTTCAAGGCTCCTACAAACCACTAAAATATTAAAACAGCCCACCTGCACTTTTTTATTCCTCTCTCCCTCCCTCTCTCTCTCTCCTCTCTCTCTCTCTCTCTCTCTCTCTCTTCTGAATAATACAAGATGGTCACAAACTCCCATCCGTTCGCTTCATGGCGCCGTCAGTGGACATCTGTCCATGAGTCTGTCAGGTCCTCCCTGAAGTCCTCCATTTGGGCTTTCCTTTCATGAAAAAATGACGTAGAGACAAATGATGTCACTTCTGATCAAACACTAAAGGAGAAACTTTCCTCAATCTACTTTGTTCCATACTTCTCTCAATATTTTCACCTGTAGAGTATCTGTTGTTTGTACCATGTTGATTCTGTTGTTTATGGTGGATATGCTTGTTTTACATTCTAATCAGTCTAGAATTTCAAAAGTGAAGTCTACAATTGAACGATGGTGGATTGTATGGTATTGCTCAACAGACACAGTTCCTAAATATACCACAATGTCACAGTACAACAAAGTACATGAAGTCCTCATCAAAACTGCTAGACATCAGAAGGACCCTGGGTCTATTCAGTCACATATATGCAATGCTTGTTGAATATCTGAACAGCGTTACCAGACAAAAGGAGTTGGATATTGCACATACATTCAAACATCAAATGGAATCTGGTACCAATGCAACATGGGGGTGTAGCAGTTCTATTTTGAGTCTCTCCACTTCAGACAGGGCGGCACAGTGTAAGATGGTGCCCCCAGGACCGGGGAGGGGGTGACCTGGCACAACCCAGTGCCGGTGACTTCAGGCGTCTGCCCTGTGGGCAGCGTTCTGCCAGCGCCCTGCGAGGACAGCAAGAGACCTGATCCACACGAATCCCTCTCATCAAAGACAGCAGAGCAGCTCTGCTCTGCCAGAGAACACAGGACTCAGACACATTGCCCTCGCAGGTAAAGTGTGTGCGTGATTGACAGTCCATGGCTCCTCATGACAGATAAAAGTATGTTCCTCTCTCAGAAAGAATTCTATTGATGACCGGGGTACTACAGTTGTGTGCGTTTGTGACTGTGGGTGAATCCTTGTACATGTAATTGCTTGTTGTAAAACCTTCTGAGTCTAATACATAAGAGAAAACATATGAGTCTGTATGTTATGTCTCCATTTTTTTTACGTGAGTACATGTGTAAGCTTTCCCTTTGTAATGTTAGTCCATGTTAGTGGAAAAGTCTGTGAGAAAAAGACAAACAACAACTGCAAGCCAACCCTTTCATGTCCAAGTCTAATTTTCACGAGTGTAAGAGTCTTAGTGAGAGTGCTGAGGCACACACTGGGTGACTGGCACTGTGCATTTCCTTAAACGTGCTTATTTCCTTTCCCCACGGGCCTCATTTGAGGAAGAAAGACAAGCGCTCTGTCTTTGAGAAAAAAAGCAAAAGTACAGAGTTCTGTGTTTTTTTAATGACAGGACTTTTCCTTTTTTTTCGAGTGAATTATTGGGGAAAGCAGGCAAGATGGAGCCACTCTCAGCGTGGCGCTCGGTGAGACCCCTCAGCATCGGGCTAATAAGCTCCGAATAACAGTCACCCGCCCGCTCTCGTCCCTCTCTCTCTCTCTCTCTGCATAATAAAGAGAAATTAATCTGAATGAAGAGGGGGGGAGGAAGGATTTAATGGTTCTTGGAATGTGTCCCTCATGGAATGGGCTGGCTGTACCTGGACCTGAGCTCAGAGGGCTTGTAGACCCACGATGGCTGCCATCTCAATCAGAGGCAAAGGGGGACTTGCATATTGCTCTGACACTTTGAGGCAACTGTGCAATTATGGAGCTCCGAGAAAGCGCACAAGAGTCACCAGAGTCACCAGAGTCAGAGAGGCCGATGGTGGGGTGGGTTGATGATGGAGGGACAGAGCATGGTGGACATTCCTCTGGAGAATCTTCTAGCAAACAAGCAACTCATTTTGGGGAGGAATTGCTGCTGTAGGTTTGAATCGGCCTGAGCTCCAGGGATTTGCATGGTATTGGAGGTTTTCCCTGACCCGCTAAAATAAACTGTTTATAGGCAGGCGTCTGTGTTATATCAGGTGGTGTTGGTGTGGGCCAGCAAACAGCATGCGTACGTGCCTGTGGGTGTCTGTGTGTGTGTACGCGTGTGTGTGTATGTGTGTGTGCGTGTGTGTGCACACACTGCGCATGCATACACACAGACACCCACGCGCAAACAAACATACACTCATCCATCTACAGCGCTTCCAAATGTTCCCGGAATGATCTGGGGGGCAGGGAAAAAAAAAGAAACCAGCTGAATCTGTTTGCATGCCCACACACTAAATGATAATGAGACGATGTGAAGGTAGCCGTCCTCTGGGATGTAACCAAGATTTCTTCAAACATTGCTGGGCTAAAATAGAACATCCTCATATTATTTTGAGACGGGCCTTGCCGAAGAGTGGGTTAATGCACTTGCATAATGAGGACACATGTCTTTACCAACACAGCGCTTAAAGTACATGTCGGAACCATGACCACATGCTGCGGGTATATTTGTGCTGCATGCATGCAATCAACCCAGTGTGGGATTTAAAATCCAACTGGATTTGCTGGATTAATTATGGTGATATCAAGGCAAGTTAATCACGCTTCGTTAATTCTGAATTATCTGAGGTCCTCTCCCCGTAGAATTAACCTGAACATGCCTTTTCAAAACTTGTCGAGCACCTCGGTGTCATAAAAGCAACTGATCCCTGATCAACTAATTTTGACACTTACTGCCAACGCAGGTGCCATTGTTAACACATCTTCCGAGTCATGGAGAGGCGTGAGATTAGCTGAGTCTTTGCGACTCTTGGTTTTCTGCAAGAGTTGGGAAAATGAAATTGATACAGAGCCCCTCTGTACGTCACTAAATGAATTATGAATACATATGATGAAGTGTTTCAATCCATCACCATTACGTGCAAAATTTATACCATGTGGTCAGATCCAAGACCATTCTTAATGTCCTCCCCTGTTCTAAAAATACTGGGCAAGTCACAGAGGATTTGACATTTGTTAATGTGCTCTCACTAACGAGCGAATGAACAGCTCCTTTAATGAATGTGCAGAGGCCCTCTGTCCCGTTGTTTCTATCAATAGTAACACCATTTTAGTTTTGGACCTTTCTCATCGTCTAAAAATGTGTCACCTCCCCCAAAATCTGAAGAATCCCCTGTGAATAGTAGCAGTGAATATGATTTAATTATGATTTTAGCATGTGAAATGTATCTAAAATATCAGCTAAGGGTGTGATGTTGTCTTATGTAACTGTAGATCATACTTAATCTAAAACTGTCTTAAGTTCAGGTCAGAAGTTCTTTCACTCTCAAAGAGAGCAGGGACTCAAAAATAAATCATCTGCACAGAAAAAAATGCCATATGATCCATGATTCATTCACTGATCCATTGGAGGCTTTTCGATCTCATTACATTTCCCCTCATGCTGGGTCCGCAGTGCGCCACCTCTCATATCTCAATTATTTCCGTCTTGTCCTTCTCCCCTCACACTTTTAAGGCAGTCAGCGCCGGAGACCTCCACCCCCCACTTGACAGTTAATGAAGCGTCTGAGTCATCGTTGTCAGTATGTTTCAATTGCTAACAAAAACAGAGTCGGATTGTTTTATCGATCCGGATTCAGCAGGAATGTTTTGGCAGCCAGGAGGCTTCCTGGGATGGGAATGCTCGGCCAGCACTTTCAAATGATTAGAAATTAGAATCTAACCACGCCACCTAACCCCGACCCATGAAAGGGTCTCATCTCCTCTGCTGTTACCAGCCGTCGCTGCACAGCTCAAGCCTGCCATATTAGTTTTGAGGAAAACCGCTTGAGTTGTTTGTATTAGGTTGTCAACAGTCAGTTTGTTTTTCATCGCTGAAACATCAATCTCAGTTTCAACTCTTAAACCATGAGTGCAGACAATTCATAAGTGATTTTGTGTTTTTTTTTCTCCTCTTTTTTGAAAATGCATTAATACATCTTTTTTGTGTGGGGAAACTCATTCCTCGTGTTCTTTTACCCCCTCTGCTGGAGTGAGGTCCCTCGATTCCTCCTCAAGGTGACTAATTTAATTTCCTGTGATTTAAGTGACCTTTGGCAGAAATGTTTTGACTGTAATGATTTCCTGTCCCCTCGGCTTAGTGCGCGGACTGGGAGCCGCGGCTCTGCTTTATGTTCCCGGTGCTCAGATGAAATGTGAAGTGAACTGTAAAGAGATCCTCGTGCCGACTGAAGGGAGCGATATGGGGAGGACAGAATGGGGAAGAATCTTCTTCTTCTGCTGCAACCGGTCGTCCATTCCGCCCCTCCGAGAAATGACATGCTTGACTTCTTTAAGCGCTGCCAAGTCTTTTGCACTCCGCTCTTCTGCCATCAGATAAGGCGGGCGGGAGGGGGAGGCCTTACGGTACCTGGTGTGCCGTTTATTTATTTATTTCCTTGTTTGACTTCCTTTTCTTCTCCTTTCTCGCCAACATGCTGTTTACCATTGTCTGTGGCGGTGTTTGAGTGGTAAAAGAGAGGCCTTCTCGCATCCCCACTGTGAGCTGATGGTGTATTGATCCTGTAACGTGGAGGCCCCTCCTTTGCTTTCCCTCTGTTGATGTGGGCCTGTGTTTGCTTAAAGTGCAGGGGCGAGAGGAGGTTGTGGGGAGTCTGTCTAAGCGTCCACAAAGCATGCCTCAACCTTGCCTGGAATCCAGAGCGAAACAGAGGAGGCTTTCATCCTTTCCTCCCCGACCTTTGTGAAGGATGCCTACTGTACGTTCAGCATTCCGAGAAAGTCTGCCTTACAAATCGGCAGTGTGTGGGAGAATATGGGAGGTTAAAATGTTAAACTGCGTGGCTTTGGCATTCATTCCAAGCTCCCTCTGCATATTCATGCTGCTTGAGGGAAGTGACAAGCTTGCTGTTCTTACATAAAAGGCGTGGAGCAGCAATACCCTGTGGCCAAACTGTAGTCACGTCCCATTTGCCTGGCACAAGTAAATGACCGCTTGGCAATACCTGGGAGAAAAACAGATCGGTCACGTCCTCTCATGTGTGGGGACCATTCTCCATAAAGGAAAAGAAATCTCTTTTTTCCACCTCCCTTTTTCTCTCTCTCTCTCTGTCTCTGTCTCTCTCTCTCTCTCTCTCTCTCTCTCTCTTTCTCTCTCTCTCTCTCTCTCTCTCTCTGTCTCTCTCTCTCTGTTATTCCTCTTTAGTCTCTCACAAAACAGCACAGCTGAATTAATAAGGACAGAGGCAAGTACCAACTGACTCCCTTTTTCATAATATGGCTAACGTTGAATTCTCCATGCTGCCACGCATGGTTTAGAAGTACGACCTGGGGAAAAGCTGCTATTTAACATATGAAAATATGGTTTTAAAGCGCTTTGTTCCACTCGTTCAGGCATCGCGGGAATCCCCCCCGCAGCAACTAGCGGCCTGGCAACCCGTGGGGAGATCGTCTTCAACAAAGCGACTGTCTGTGGGCTGACGCAGAGCAACCAAAGATCGCATCTCGACATTTTCAAAAGCGCCTTTTTTTTTCCGCTGCGCTTCGCACCCGATGGCTTCGTTCTCGAGTGCTTGGCGCGGCAGTGGCGGCGCACCAAGGTGCATTTAATCCCTTCACTTCTGCTCTCTTCTGCCTGACGCAGGCGAGTGTGCACACCAACAGAACGCCACATAACACGTCAAGTCACAACACCCCCCCCCCCGTATTAACACAGCACATTTTCAATCCTGAACATAGAGTATTAATAAGACTGGGACGCTGGCCTGACATTTTATGGGCTCAAGTGAGAAGCCTCTAATTACAGTTGACCACCAGTGTTTTTTTGTGCCAGTGCCTTGTCACTTTAAAGCATTTGGGGGCATATTAGGTAGCTGCTGAGTCGGCTTAATATGTCCTTCCTGTCCTGCTGTGGACGCCCAAGGTCCAGTTTGAAAGAGGCTCAGTTAAGAAGATGCTGGCCAAAGGGGTGCTGACGCTCTAAACCAGACAGCACGAGTTAGCCGGAGGCATCAGACTTCACACGGCCCAAATGCCTTCATGGGATATAGGAATGGGAGCCTTCAATGCCACCTATTTATGGCATCAGAGGGGATTGAGATGGGAATCAGACCATACGGTTTTCTGCGCTAAATAAGGTACCAGAAAATGTAGCAAAAGATGCATTTTGTGTGTGTGTGTGTGTGTGTGTGTGTGTGTGTGTGTGTGTGTGTGTGTGTGTCTGTATGTGTGTGTGTGTGTGTGTGTGTGCTGGCTCGGGTGCGTATATCTCTTTGATATATATATATATATATATACATAACATTCTGATTTTCAATTTCCACCCTGAACTTTTTATACCCAGTCACTTCTTTCTCTTTCCTCAGTTCATCCCATGGAGACAATGTCATTGAAACAGTCATTATGATCTGAGAGAGAGGGAGTGCGCGTGAGAAAAAAAGACAGCTTCCTTGTTCCATTCGGGGGAATATTCAAGACGCCCCGCTCCTCATTGCCCTCCTTCTCCCTCAGCCAGGGCTTCACACCTGTCACGGGAACAGGGCCCGCTCTTCACATTACTTAGGCAGGGAGGTCACTCGACACTCATGGCTCAGGGGGCTAAGCCATTACTAGGGGTGTATAGTAATAGATTGAAATTAGCCCTAGAGTGTCTGTTCACCATCAGTTTTAGAGAAACAAGTATTGCGCACACACAATTTTTATGTTCTATGTATTCTTGCTGCCTTCCTAAACTCAATTTTTCGTCCTATATCATCCAAACAACGATCGAGAAACTGTTTCGAGAAAATGTTTAAAAGAACACTGACCATTATTCTTGCTACCTCTTTTACTTTTAAAACCATGTAAACTGTACCATACATTAAACTAATTATCATGCAGAGCAACTTTTCTCTAGCCGTACTCTAGTATAATTAAGAACAACCGAAAATGAGAGCTGGCTGTCACCACATATTTTTTTTATTTCAGGTATTTGTGGGTTTTTTTTTTCCCTTTCCTTTAGTGTGTTAAATAGCTTTTTCTGCAAGTAAACGTCGGCAAAGTTACAAATGCCAAAGGCGGTAACTCTTTCCCACAGAAACCACGTTTCTCAGTTGCCTGAAACGCCTTGTTGGAATTCCATTCTTTTGTTACGAGATGACGCAATTTCTAACCACAATTCATATTGGTTGCCTAGCTGACCAATTAGAGCACACTGGGCTCATTAGGAGGGGGGCACAGGAGCTCAAACAGAGTGCTGCAGACAGAGGGTGAATACAGATGTACAGTATAAGAACATAATGTCTTTTTGGAACACTGAATCATGAAAACCTATTCTATTCGACCACAAAAATACAATTATGCACATTAAAAAATGTGCATAACAGGTTCTATTTAAAGCACTTACTATTTCAGTGGATAGGAAGGTAATGTTAAAATGAATGCTGTGATGTCGTGTGGGTTGCACTTTGGTGATGCTATCAATTATAAGCAGACAGTAAACTATAGTGGTAAGGTAACTCCCTGCAGAAGATGTGGCACAGGCAATGGCAAAAGTACACTTCTCATTGTTCCTAGCGCCTATCATCTCGTATTATTGGAAACACAATGGTGCAAGCACTGATTGTTGTTTTTAAACTAAAATGAAAAGCGATAGCTCTAGATGTATAGACTTAATCAAGTGAAGCACATTTATTTGGAAGGGGGGTTAAAGTCACCCAAAATAGGCCTAGTGACACCCCTGGGGCTTAGGCACTCTTCCTCCCCTGGGGTGGAAGACTGGCTGGCTGGCTGGCTGCCTGACTGACTCACTCCAGGCGGAGACAGACACAGGCCTGCAGATGACAGGTCTATGAGAGGCATGGAGACAGCCACGGCGGCGCGGGCGAGCGCCTCGCTCCGGGTCGCTTTTGAAGCCCAGGGAGCTGGAGCCTGAGTGGATGAGAGGCTCGGGATGATAGCGGCGGCTACGGATTAAAGTTCAACAGAAATATCAAGCTGGGAGGGGGTGGGTGGGTGGGTGGGTGGGTGGGGAAGCCTTTGTGTTGATGGAGGCTTGTTGCATATGCTTCTTGTGCCTGGGACTCGATTGTCGGCGGTGGCTTGACTGCTTCTACTTTCTGCTGCAAGTTAATGGACAGAAATTGAATCTTGAAAGGTTTTTAAAGAAGTCCCCTGTGTATGTCTATATGTGTGTGTGTGTGTGTGTGTGTGAGTGTATGTGTGTGCATATTAGGGGTTGCACCGAGTACTCGAGCATTCAATTACTCAAGCAGTTACATCAATTCTTGAGTTTGTAGATTAACATTGCATACTCATTAATCACGTGATGCTAATGTAATAACTGAAAACGTTTCTAAATAGTGCTCATTGATGGTGCTGACTACATTTCCCATACTGTACGAGTACTCGATTTGTACAATTTCGCACTCGTGCAACCCCTAGTGCATACACACACAGGGACGTGCACAGGAATTTGCCCCCCGAGGAACAAAAAAAAAATCACATGGACAGTATGAAGAACTGAGAAGAACAGGGTCACTATTAATAGTTTGAAATAAAACACTCAAATACAGCAGTTTATTTGAGCATGGCATCATTCTGTGGAGGATATTCCAGACAAGGGTCATCATCATACCAGTGGGCTTGAAAAGAGCGCCCTTCTGCATTTTTTGGGAACTTCACAATAGAACGGCAATGTGAATGTGAAAATGTTATTAAGGCCTGATTGTACTAAAATCTGTATTAATGGATTATGCCTCACTCTCCATCTCAATATCCTCCTCCTGTCCTGACTTTCTGTGTCTTCTCTCCTTTCCCTGTTTTCCAAGTCTGTTCTGTTCTCAGAAGCTGCCTGATAAGGCTAAATGTGGCAAACTGAGCCTGGATTTATGAAGATTTTAATTCATTTCATATAACTTGATGATGATTGTTCGTCTGTTATTCATTTCTACAACTTAAAACTCACCTTTTCTTACTACGTCAAAGCAGTTACCCCTCGATTAAGTCACACAAGACAACCGTGACCGTCTCTCGAGGCAAAAATGCAGGCTCTCAGGTGCCGGTCGCGTGCAGCAGTGCAGGTACAGTAAACAGAGTAGGGGGCTTTCCCAAACTAGCTACTTTACCCTCCCCCTACTCACTTCCACTGTCGTTGCCCATAGGCTACTTTATGAAATGTTTTGGGTGGCGATTTTTTAATCTAGGCCTACATGAAATTCTGCAGCCATATACTATTTTAAAACTTTTTTTTTTCCTCGAAGGGGCAGCTTGAGTCGAGGAGGGCAGACGGACTGTACACACACCTATGCACGACTCAGCCTCTTGGGCACCCCAGTACTGAAAAGGTTCTCTCTTCTGTTAAAGTTCAGCTAATCAAGAGAGCAGTGGAAGAAATAAGGTGTCTGCCAGTGTAGGTGTGCAGTCAAAGGTTTTTCTGTGGTGAATTCTTTGGTCATAGGGACAACACTTTGCACATTCTATATGGCAGCTTCTATTCTGAAAATGCTGGTTAACCTTGTAGCCGCCATTCAAATGACTCACTATAAACACAGGAAGGCCACATGTTTCTTTCCCTTTGCTGCCACTGACTTCCTGTGTTGTTTGCGGTGAGAGGCAGGGCCAGGGTGCTCCTCTCTACTCTCCTCTCCTCTTCCCTTCTCTTCTCTTCTCTTCTCTTCTCTTCTCTTCTCGTCTTTGATAAAAACAACTTGTTATTATAGATTATTAGAGCCTGCAAGCTCCTTCTGGACACTGATGCACTCTGGGAGGTCATCAACCGAAATGCTCTCTCCACGACTTTGATGGCGGGGAGGCTCTGAAGGATTTCAGAGAAGAAGAGACGAAATTAGTACCTATCTCTCTCCCCCTCTCTTTCTCCCTCTCTCTCTTTCTCTATCTCTCTCTCCCCCTCTCTTTCTCCCTCTCTCTCTTGCTCTATCTCTCTCTCTCTCCCTCTCTTTCTCCCTCTCTCTCTTTCTCTATCTCTCTCTCTCCCTCTCTTTCTGTCCCTCCTTGCCACCCACCGTTACTGTTTTATTGAAGTAATTTAAAGCCCTCCAGTGTGACAGCCTAACCCACTCTACACACAGGAAAATACATAACCATGTCAGTTATGCATTAGAGAGTTGGGTGTGTGTGCGGAGATTTAATGATTTAATGATTTATAGTAAAACATTAAAAAGAGTACACAAGGTTGTGGACACCATTGTGAGTATGAAATATAATACAAGGCCAAGAAGTCCACTTTACAAATGTGGGGAAAATTCGTATGTAGAATTCAAGACCTCTGGAAACCCCTGTGTGATGAGGTATTTCATTTTGTAGGCTATATATGTAATGTATATATATATATATATATATATATATATATATATATATATATATATATATATTGTCATTGAGTGTTTTTCTTTCATCTATCTATATATTTCCTCTTCCTCTAGGTATGTGTATATTCATATATTTATATATCTATATGCTACTTCACTGCTCCATTATACCCTGATATGTACTGAATATTTTTCCACTTTAGATGCCTAAATGCCTTATTGGAACTGCCTTACCTTTACCCACCCCCCCAGCCCCAACCCCATGTTTTTTGGAAAAAAATTAAAAGTTAATCTAAAAAAAAAAAGAGTACACTCGTCGTTATGCATTGCCCACTGCAATGTTTACACAATCAGACAAAAACACATCATTCTCAGCTTTTCTCTCCCTCTCTTTTCATCCTTAATACAAGCAAGGGAAAGCAGATAATGTTCCCCGGCTCAGTCTTTAGCCTCCAACATCATTATGGGTCAAGGTGGCTCGCTCTAAACCCCGCCACCCTTTGAACCCATCAGTGTTGTGCTGTGCAGAGGTGATAATTGGATCCCTGCTTTAGCACCTCACTAAGTGTTCTCTGGAGGTTAATGGTGCCCTATTTATTTTAACGACGCGCAGGGATGACTTACACCGGTTTTTGGGTGCCGGAGCACTGGCCGTTGTTTGTTTTCTAATACCTTGGGGGTAATGAATTTTTAGTGTTGCACACAAACGAGCGAGTGTTGTAAAAGTAATCTTTTGCAGATTGAAGTGGTTAGCAGGTCAGACCATTTTTTGTGGTAAGGAATTTCCTCTTGACAAAAAGGATGTCATGTCAGTAGTGATGCCGCATTCTGTGTTTTTTTTTGGAATGCGGTAATACGGTAAATACATCATATCCCGAAAATTATTACGCGTTTTCTAACATGCTAAGATGAGTGATGGGGACACGCTGTAGATGTGGAGTAACAGTAGATGCCACTCGGATTTCAGATGCCAGACAGATTTCTCACAGTAAGGTAATATAGTGAAAACAAACATGGTGAACCAGCACTGCCTTAATTTGAAACAGCAGTCCATTGCTATTAGAGAGAGACCACTGTGTAACTGTGAAGATGCTGATGGCCACTGTGTCTGACCTGAGTCACTCTGTCTTAAGGTCTGGACTTGTTCACTAGCGCTGGGAAGAGGAGTCTGGGGTCGCGTACTAAATCAATTTTATAGGGCCATATGGAGTTTATTTTGAAAACAGAAAAAAATACTAGTGCTCCTTTACATCCATGACCCCCAGTGGATCACAGTGCACTGATGGATGCCGTAAACATAAACACACACACAACCACACACACTCATATGTGTAGTGTGAACAGCCTCAAGGTCTGCCGTTGCAATGTTGTCCCATTGAGATTTATGGGACCCTATGTGTTTTTATGCATGTTGTCTCGGTGTAGCCTTTAAATTTCGCCTTAAGCTTCTCTCTGTGGTAAAAGCTGGTGAAAAAAGAGGAGAGAAAAAAACTAGTGCTGTCAAACGATTAAAATATTTAATCGCGATTAATCGCATTTATGTCATAGTTAACTCAAAATTAATCGCGATTAATCGCAAATTTTTATCTATTCTAAATGTCCCTTCGTTCATTTATTTTTTCCATCATTTTATTTTTATTTGAATGCCCTTATCAACATGGAAAAGTGGATTGGCTTGCTTTATGCAAATGTTTTATTTGATTGAAAACCAACATTGCCAAACAGGGCGGTACAAAATAAAATTATAAAGTGCACATTTCAGGTAAACAAGGACTCAGCCTATAGTGCAGTTAAACCATGGCTTAATATTTTCTTTTTTCCAAGTTTGCTGGGAACATAGCAGTCAGGCCTCCTATTTCAGAAACAATGAACTGTAACAGTTAGGTTACCAATAAAAGGTAAGCCTACTACTTCTTTGCTTTCAGCCAGCTGCCTGTTGACATTTTCAGACAACAGTGAAGCTCGCTTCTTTTGCACAACACAACTTTTAAAAGTAAACTTTCCATTCAGAAGCTTTTTGCTATCCATTTCGCCGTATCGCGCTCACCATTCAGTCAAACCGTAACGTTAGCCTACTACACAGTTTGCGAGGCCAAAAAGAATGTTAATCTTAAAATTCAAAAAAAAAAAATAAAAAATAAAAAATAAATAAATAAATAAACTCGCGTTAATCTCGCGATAAAAAAATGAACGGCGTTAAAATGGGTTTGCGTTAACGCCGTTAATAATGCGTTAAACTGACAGCACTAAAAAAAACACATTGTGTGTTGAGGTCATGGTTTGAGAAGAACCACGCACACACACACACACACACACACACACACACACAAACAAACAAACAAACAAACACACAAACAAACAAACAAACACACACTCACCATCCAGTTGTTTGTCTCATCGTGGAGTTCCACTGAAAGCCCAACAGAAATGTCTGCACCGGTGATGTTTTCGGCCCAGGTAATTTCCCTGCAGGATTTGCATTCTTCAACTTTGATGGATAGACAGCCGATTTGAAGGGGGAAATAGGGATTACAGGGAGCCTAGACTTGATTTCTTTTTCATTTCTTTTAATGCCAGTTATCTGTAATCTGTCATCTGAATGCTGATCGCTCTGACTGAAAAAAAAAACGGAAACAGCTGGAGGAAGGGAAGATGGGGGAGAATTGTGTTTCAATTGTTTCCGAGGTGTGGGGGGTGACTTTGCTGTTTACACATAATCTGATGCATTTCCAATTTCTTTTCCCTCGGACAAAAACCAGAGACAAGTATTATTTTGCCCACTTCAACTGACACCTCATTCAAAAATAAATGACTGCACATCAGTATAAACACAGAGATAAGGAGGTGAGAGGAAAAGCACATTATGTTTTATTTTTTATTTTAGCTATGCCTTAGCACTCTTCTTCTCTGAATCATCTGTTCATCATTGGCTTTCATCTTTGTAGGGAAGACATAGCGCTGTGCCCTTGTTTTATTTGGTGTGGTTGTTCATGATTGCCTTTCGAGTGATTAAGCCAGACATGAGACATGGGGCTAACATTGCTAATATCCGATGTACTTGACACACAGCCCAACAGTATTGTCCCCTTTAAATATTGCATGCTTAATTGTCTGGTTCAAAACCATTCTCTTGATGTGCAGGTAATGGTTGGAAGGAGAAGAAATGGTACCCCATTAACGATTTATACAGGATGTGCTGGTGTTCCCCATTCAGGGAGAGAGAGACAGAGAAAAAGTGATAGAGGAGAGAGAGAGATGGAGAAAAGAGAGAGAGAGAGAGAGAGAGAGAGAGGGATGGGCAAGCTTGGAGGGAAACATGTAAGCGGTTTGTAGCCTGCAGGCTCTGTGTGCTCCTGCGCTGAACATTCCTTTCAGCTCCTGGATGATTTAATATGGCAAAAGCCTCCAATGGGGATAATCCCACGCACTTTAGTATTCCTTATGCCACACTCCAATATTGTCCCCAGGACGGACGCAGCCGGCCCTGGATAGAGCTGGCCAACCCAGAGAAGCAGTTAGCTGTGCATTAGCAGTCATTGCACCCATAGGGACAGGGATTAAGTTATTCATACATGGTCACATCCAGAAGCTCGCAGACTAGTGTCTTGGAAATATGGAAAGGCCACTTCAAGGTGGTTCAATTCCAAGGCATTTTTGTTATTTAATTAAAAGTTGGATGTGATTTGAGAAAATTGTCATTATAAGATGTTTATGATGGATATTTTTAAGGTCCAAGTGCACTTTTGAGAAAAATACGATTGAAAATCCAGAATTAAATAACCACTATTATGTTATTTATTTTATTTTATTATTTTTCTAAATAAATAATAATATAATTATAATTTTGCACCAAATCATACTATTCTATGTAGACCATGTTAATTCTTGGTTGATGATTTATGTAGGATCTTAGCTAGAACAAATGGCCAAATCTACTTCACGTCCCTGCATTGTAGAATACCTGATTAAAATAACAGTAATGCCGATGTGTCTGGGTATTGGAATAATTATGTGCAGTATACAGAAAGGCTGCGGTATCCAGGAAATTACAGTCTGAAAAAAAACAGCCGGGTCTGATCAAAGATTTACCTAACGCTAGAAAGAAAAGCAGTAATGTAAATCATACTTGGTTAAATTAAAAATGTGCGGGCGAATCAAATGGATTCACTTATTTAAATCCCTCAAGTTGTAAAAGGATAAAATGGCTCTCTAGGGACAGTAATCACTGCTGCTATACCACTGGCAGTTAACACATTCAGCATGATTATCCTCCGCTCTTCTTGGCAGCTAATCTGTCAAGAATAAGCTGTTATTGAACTCTGAGCAAGAAAAGAAAACATGTTATTTTTTTCTAAATTGGGGAAAAACACATGAATATTCAGGAGCTCGTTTGCGTGGTATAGCATGCACTATATGTATATGAGCTCACGGGTGTGGTATGTATATGTATACAATCAAAGACATAAAGGACTGACAGAGGTCAAGTGTAAATGTATTATGGATATATACTTAATGACACCACAACCCGGTGCTAAAATATTCAGTGGAGGAGTGTGTGTGTGGGCTGTTACTGTGTCTCAGAGTTGTTAAAAGTGTCCCAATATACACATAGAACTGGATTGAACTGAGAGATTGACTTTGAAATCCCCAACGCCCCAAAAAAAAACACTCTCTGAGTCACAGAATATGGAAAAAAAATCCTCCAACTGATTATGTGAGTGTTATTCACAGCCTTGTTGTGTCAGTGACTATAACTGGATATAGGCATTATCTGCTCGTTGTCAAAAGAGCGCCATGATGGGTCTGTCTACTTGGCAATGCTGTTTTGAGCATGTGAGACATGGGGCGGCTGAGGCATAAATAACAAGGTAAGGGGAAGTGCCTGGAATTCAAAGAAGGCCCCCGGTGCATGACTTGGCATTGCATTAGGGTCATGTAATAGGGATCTTTAGCTGATAAAAGGGATTAAAATGAGAGGTTGTCACCTCTCTCTCTCTCTCTCTCTCTCTCTCTCTCTCTCTCTCTCTCTCTCTCTCTCTCTCTCTCTCTCTCTCACTCACTCACTTGACATGTTACTATCTCTATCTGTATCTCCCCCCCCCCACCCCACCCCTCTCGCTCTGTCTTGCTTGGTTCTTAGAGGTGCTGTCAAGAATCCCCCCCGCTACTGTGTCAAGGTAAACAACACCTCCACAACTGGCTCTTAGCATGTGAAAGTAGGACTTGTTTTCCACACAGAAGTGTAGCCTAGGTACAATGGAGACCATGCTGTCCTGTTATAGCATCAATGCAAAAAAAAAGACCCCACACTCCTGCGTATTTGGAAATCTATTCTCAGACAACCACACAGACGTGTGCTGTAACTTCAGACAGCATGGAGCATCATTGCATTGCACCAATGTTTTGAGAGGGGCATCGCGCTCAAAAGAGAACATGCGTACAATTTGTGTGTCCTGGGGAAGATTGAACACACAAATCAATGCCAGTGTTCCCAAACTGGCCATGACACTTTGAACCCGAGTACAAGGTTTCAACCACAGCTATTCAACGCAACTCTAAATATTGCAGACCTCACTGTTTTGACAGAGGGCGGAAACCCTCCACGATCATGTGTGCGATTGATTTCGTCTCGTGTATTTCAAGTTAGCCGATGGGACAGTGAAGGCCACCAAAAAGATCTAATCATGTGATGTTTGCCAAAAGTATAAACATGCATTGAAGTTCATTAGGGATAGATTACTAGGATTACTGAGGTATCAGTTGAAGAATTTACAATTAGTACAATTGCACAAGTAATTACAATTAACAATGATTTGAAATGTATGTTAAATGTAAGTAGGAAAGGTTTTGCAATTAGCCTATTCTCTGTATGTCTATGCAAAGAGGATCTCTTTGATCTAAACAACAAGTAAGTGTTTGATTGTTTGATTTGAAACTTTGTAAAGTTGAAATTGTGGGGAAAAAATAGTCAAACTTTTGTGAACATAATCACCATCAGTGGTAGAGTTTATGGTGTGGTAGCAGTGTGAGGTTCATCAGACAGTGGTGCTGTGTGTCCATCAGAAGGTGACCTGTATCTCCCAATTCATTTCATCTCATTTCTCTCTCTTTGTCTCTCTCTCTCTCTCTCTCTCTCTCTCTCTCTCTCTCTCTCTCTCTCTCTCCCCCCCCCCTAAATCACATAAATCATGTATGCACACACCCAGTTGAGCCCTCACTAACAACCTCCGCTCCATGACATTCCCCCACACCGCGGCCCAGATAAACATCCGCACAAATGAACTCTTCAGGTTATCTCTGCGCTTCCCTTGACTACACGCCGGGGAGATTACACTGCTGATGAATATGCAAAGCAAAAAAAAAAAAAAAGGAGAGGAGAGATGGGAAGGAGAAAAGAGAGAGGGAAGAAAAGAAAAAAACGAGGAAGGAGTGTGGGGACCGGCTGAATCAAGTGCAGTTGCTCTAATACTTTAATGCTCACTCACACAACAATATACCCAGGCTGAGGCGGAGAGAAAGGGAAAAGGAGAACAAAAAATGCTGGTGGGGTTGTCTTCATTTGTGAGAGGATTTAAGATTAGCTAAGGAGTGGTATGGAGTATCACTCAACTTCAAACTCCAGAACTTCAGCCGAATGAAACAAACACACACACACACATACACACACACACACACACACACACACACACACACACACACACACACACACACACACACACACACGCACACACACACACACACACACACACAACTAAAGAGAAGGACTGAGAGGGAGACAAAGGGGAAAAAACCCGAATCAAATGCACAAAGCACTCTCTTTGAAATCCATGTGGCCCTCCTGTCCCAAACGGCCAAGATGGAGTAGTTTACGGAGGCGAGTGTGTTTGACGCCTGCTAGCAGTAGGCCCAGGCCACACAGCGCCGAAGCATTGATCAAGCCTCCTGTCTGAATGAACTTAAGGCTCCAGAGGTGTCCCCTTACAGCGGCTGGCTCTGGCTCTGGCTCTGGCTCTTGCCCATGCTACATTTCCCTGCTGCCGCCCAAGATAAAGACACACAAAGTGTGTGAGAGAGGCACACAGAGTGTGGCACAGGGCTCATGGTGCAGTCCATCATTTTTTATTCAATACACTTTTTCTCAAATTCAGCAGATTGCTCCGCAAGGTCCTCTATTTGTCCATTAGGTGTCTACGGTCTGAAAAGCTCGTACCGGATCCTAGTTCTGTAAATTGGAAACAAACGAAGTGGCTCGGACTGAGCCCAGCGCTATTCCAGCCAATCGACGCGTTGCTTCAGGAGCACGGAAGGGAGGGGTATCATTTGATTGGCTGTTGAGTTCCAACATCAATATCAGAATGGAGCCCAGCTCTGGTGCCCGTCAGGGCCGGACTCATCATGGAGTCAGACGAACGCTGGAGAATACTCCTCCAAGGAGGAAGATGAGCCGTCGTGTTGTTCGTTTCCTGTACAATGAAAAGGAAAATCAAGTTACTACAGAGAAGACGGTCGAGTAAGAACACTGTTACTTAATGGTAAAAGTAAAAGAATGTTCCACAATTAGGCCTTGCAAGTCCACAGTTGCCATACTTGATCAATGTGCACAGGGGAGAGGAGAATGAAGAGACACAGAGATGTGGCATTAGAGATGGCATCTTTGAGTGAAAAGTCACATGTTTCAGTGTTAGTTCCCTAACATAAGGGTGTGGATGGCATGCCTTAGAGCAGCGAAGAAAAGGAACACTGCCAGGATGAACCATATGGTGGCACAGGTAACAGAAATCAGTATTTTAGACTTTTTCACTTAATTGTTTTGTCTTCTTCCTTCTCTCTCTCTCTCTCTCTCTCTCTCTCTCTTTCTCAGTCTCTGTCTCAGATGATCTTGTGTATGAATATGAATATTTTTGAGTTCTCACACTATCTCACAAGTGTTATGTTAAATGCACAAATAATAAGGAGGAACAGAATAATTTCCTGATTTTTTTTACACTTGTATGGATGGATACATGATCCAGGCAACAAAGTTGTCAGCCTTTCAATAAAAGCCAACATTTCATATCTTATCAGACTAAAATGACATTCCAAGGAGCCTTTGAATAGTCATTTTTTTGTTCAGGCAGTCTCTGAACACCTGAAAAAAAACAGCCATGTGACCTTCCACACTTCTCTACCCTCTGCACGGTAAATAATTATTAAATGTCTCAAAGAATCAGGGCAACAGTGTGTACTTTAACCTTGTGTGTTCAAGCTCCTTGGCAAGCTAATGCGTATTAAACATTACTTAACCTGTCTATAAGATAGATTTCTGTAGTCATTAATTCCTGCCCTTCTTTTTTCAGTGTGAGGAATTTCAGGAGCCCTTGTGCAAACTGTATCCCCAAGCAATGTTCTAATATTAGAACCCTTCCAGAGGAGATGAGAGTTCTTTCAGCCTGTTCTGTTACCACCTCTGTCTCTCTCTCTCTCTCTCTCTCACTCTCTCACTCTCTCTCGTTTTGTTATTTGTTCTTTCTCATTACATGCTCCAGACGTTCACAACATGTGAATTCTTGGGAGGACCCTTATAACCTTGACAAATGGCTGTTCTGGGATTGCAGGTTCATCTTGTCATTGTGTCAAGTTGTATGCAGCTAAGGACAAGCGGTTTTGATGTAAGGAAAATGGACAGGCCAGTGGAGGCCATTCCAGTGTTCACTTCAAAGCTGCGCCTTAGAGACACACTTTCCCTTGCAATGGTTAGGCAGATAATGGACACATGACAACGCCGATAGGCAACACAGAGATTCAAATGTTTATTCCTTCCTGAGCCCCTGGACCAATTTCCTATTCTGGAGTTTCCTTCTTTCTATGGTATTTCTCCAGTCTCCTCTGGGTAATTGAGTCATAAGCAGTGAACCATACACTAAGACTAGTGCTGGTGTGAAATATTCTAAATGAATCTTCAGATGTCTGCAAAGCTTCTTTCGATTGTCTAAAAAGCCTCACACAGGCCAAAACACAGTTGGTGCTCATCAATCAGACAAATGTTTGACTCATTGTCCCGTTTCATGATGTTCAGTTTCCAGTGTGCTGAAGATGTGGATGCTATTAAAAAAACTCTCACACTCGCTCCGAACCACTTTCCACGGACCTCCGCTGCTGTGACCCCAAGCGCTGTTAGTCATGGATTCTCCTTATCAGAGCATTAGCAACAGTCCACAGTTGCCCCTGAGACACAACACAGATGAAAAAAAATAGTGATTATTTGCCTTGATATGGGTGTATTTTGTACTTGCTAATGAATTCCTAATACATACAATTACGGAGGAAAAGGCTGAATTTATACACATATAACACCCACACGGGACTGAAAATTACATTACATTTAGTCGCACTGATTAGAAGCCGCAGAGACATGAATATTAAACACAGACACAGAGAGGGAGGCTTCTTCTCAGCCTCTCATCCATGCTTTTCTGTGTGCTTTCACTTCGGTGCACATCGATAGCGCCAATATTTACGGTGTTGCACTGTGTGAGGCCACACAAACTCTCTCCCTCACACACACACACACACACACACACACGCACACACACACAAACACCTCTTTCTCCGAAACACGATTGTGCCATACTGGAGCCAGTCCATCAGAGCCCAGGTTTCTAACTGCCTGTTCCCTGACATTGTTTTTCAGTGTGGAGGAGGAGGAGGAGGAGGAAGAGGAGGTCCCCAGGTCCCTGGGGTCTCCCAAGTGCCTCCATTGGCATTTCGGTGAAATATTAAAGGTGAAGCAGATTCACACCGACATATTGTAAAGGCTGTCACAGCGATCAGCGAACCACCCAACTGACTGAAGGAGTGGAGAGAAAAAAAGGGAAAGATGGATGGATGGATGGACAGGATGGAGGAGGGTGTGTGTGTGTGTGTGTGTCTGTGTGTGTGTCTGTGTGTGTGTGCAAGGGGAGGTTAAAGTGAGTGCGTGGCATGGGGGGGCCAGGGGAAAGGTCCAAACATGAAATCAGACTTCCTAAGCAGAACTCTCAGGCCAGGAGATGGCTTAGCGGAGGAGCGTGAGGGAATCTTATTGACATCCCGGCGCAGTGGCCCGGGAGCCGGAGCGCTGGATGGACAGAGCCGGGGACGGAGGTGGGGACACGGAAGGTTTTACTCAGGGCTGGCTATTGATTTTGTGCGGATGGAGGTGGTGGTGGCGATGGAGGGAGAGGAAGCGGTGTACGTGTCAAAGCGAGAGCGAGGCAGAGCATTTTGATTGCTGTTGATTCTGATCTATCCGTCTGTCTGTCCGTCCGTCCGTCCATCTGGTTTTTTGTTTTTTTGAATAAAGGTACAGAATCCAATTCAACTTCTTCCCTCAGCAGAATCTCATTCACCTGTGTCCAGTGTGGCTTTTCCGCATTGCACGAGGTAATCTATACATAGACAATACCCCCTTAGCATAACCCCCAACTCATGACTGGGCCTGTCATGGAGATGAGCTGATGCTGCTGACTTTTCACTGAGTAATAGCTTTTCTGCGCCTCACCACCTGTTGCTATGAAAACAAGCTAAAGACGGGCACAGCTAACGTACCCATGGGCACGTGTGCTCCACGGCCAGTTTCATTCATAGCAGATATGTCCGAATTTTCAGCTTTATGGAATGATATATAGGACATTTATATTAACCTATATTGTGAACTTAATTTTTCACTCTTTTACTACCAGGTAATGCAGACATAAGGGAAGAGGAAACATTGTCTTTCTGATACTGGTTGCAAACATTACTATCATTTCTTTCCCCCAATGGAGCAATATGAGAAGAAAATTCATATTAGAATCTGCTCACACGCCTACCTAACTGGCAGCCTAGAGCAATCATGGCATGGCACATTGTGATATTAGAAACTGTGTTTAATTCAAATGTCAATGCCACATTTTGGTGGCATGTTATAAAATACCTCCCCAGTGTAAATTTAGCCATTTGTTCTTTTTTGATAAGGAACGCGGTGCTTTCAGCGTTGCCAGAATATTTTTCTCCCCCCTTCTTTTGCTAGAGGGAATTCCACAGATATCCTTATTCCTCAAGTGTGCCTGCTATTTCCTAGCTATTCATTTTGTACATTTTTCACATCGTGACAGCTGCCAGCACAACTAACAAAACATCCAATTATGTACTTGTAATTTACCCTAGTTGTTGTATGTGTGAGAAAGGAAGAAAAGGGAGCAATGGCCGGCTATCTGCCGTGTTGTCACTTTTCTGCCTCTTCCATATCTTTGCACACAGACAACAAAAGGAAAACACTGGCAGATTCCTGCACACATAGTTTTTTTATTTGTTTGTTTTAAACCTGGGACAGCGTTTCGCACCGAGGAGATTTGTATAAACAGCTGTGTTCTGTGCGGACACATGAGAATTCTGATAACACCCCTCTTCAAATAATCACAGCGCAAATAGTCTCTTGCTCCATCAAATACGACCAAATACTTCAAAGTCCCCCAGTAGCATCCATTCAATAACAAAAGGCGTAACGTACACAAACGCCTCCCCATTCGTTTCCACTCGTGCGTCCGATAATGGCGGCTGCACACAATTGAAATGACAGCCGGGCGCCCCTTTTCATGTGTACCACTTTGCCTGCCTGCCCTGCCCCCTATACACATAAGAGGACCTGTGAATACGCGGTAATCATGTACGGGAGCAGGCTGCATATGAATGGCCTCTCTCCTTGGTCTGCCTGCTGCTTAAGAAAAAACACATTAGCCTGGCAGTAAAGGGCCTTGGTGCTGTCCCCCCCCCCCCCCCCACTTCTCGGATCTGTGGTTGAATTACTCCAGCCTCAGCCTGCCCCAGGATCCTGGACTTGGATCGGGTTCCTCGGCGGAGGGTTAGAACGTGCGCGCGAGAGAGAGGGAAAGAGGCTCCTGTAATAACACAGGCCGGCTCTCCGTCATTCATAAGCGTTTTGATGCCTGTATGAGCGCAAGGCTTGGGTTTCCTGCACATCACTAATAATAGCCGTATTGAGTTTTGTGACACGGCGGTGCGCTTCGCCCGTGCACCACAGAAGGGTAATCATGAAATGCTGTCTGATTTGGTGTCATGGTAATACTGCCTCACATTATGGCCATTATACTATTTCTGACATAGAGTGTTGCAAAATGGAAACCTTGAAACTCAGATACAGCAAGGCCTCCACTGGTTTGTTTGTGACAGTGAGTTGTCGAGGTACTCGAGTAGCAATAAATAAGTGAATTGCCAGTACAAATGTTTACAGCGGCTTTCTCAGTTATACTAAGTTGTAGCCTTAGACTATGTACACTATGTTTTCGGACTGTGTGTCCTCTCCCCACGCATTGAATAACTACAATACACTGAGTAGCAAAGCCACTAAGGTGAGTTACGTGAGGTGTCAAATACTCCATGTCCTTGCATGGACTGTGATTTTCAAGAGGCCACATGTATAGAAGGAGACACTGCAAATACCACAGAGTGATGAAGCAATCTCCACAGTTCCTGTGGCATTTCCCCACTCCCTGCACCGCTCTCTCTGTGTGGGGACATGGGCCAGGCCACCAGTGTGCGCTGCACTGTCGACTACGGGCGGGACAGCTCCTTCTCCTCCCATCATCGTCAAGTCTGGCCAGCACTTTCTCTCTCTCTATCCGCTGTGGTCACACAGTTTCTCATTCTTTCATTTCCTTGTTTTCGCCTGCAGGAACTGTACCCATCTAGGGGTGATGGCTGACATGCCACATAGGTGACAGGGTGCGACACGTTGTGTATTTCTGATATGCCACTCTTGGCACTGCCACTGCACTTGTGGCTGTTTGCCCACAGACTTGGGTTTGTGTTGGCTCCATCTGCCTCCATCAACAACAGCTTGTTTCAGCAAAGGTGTTTTTGTTTCCTTTTTTTTCTGAGTGTCACACCGTTCTCGACACAGTCAAGATATGATGGTGTGACAAGAGCTCCAGAAAGGTTTACTTACTTGCCTGAGAGCCTGACTCCCACAACTTTCTCCTAATTACTTGAACCTAATGTCCTGCACAGTTGTACCTCTGCCATCAATGCAAGACGTTTCCTCCCACCTGTAGTAGAGTTGCTTTCAGTTAACCTGAAATAAGAGTGTATGAACAGGGCTAAAAAGAATGGTTCTTTGTGCAGACAATGGGCCTTTGGGCAGAGCAGTTTGCCAGTTTAGATGCCCTCCACATCTCCAGGTTTTTGGCTGGCATAGTGAAAACCAAGATCGGGCATCAAGATGGGCATCAGAAGTACAGTCTTATCTGTTAGCACTCTGGGCATGGGCATGTCTACAGCATTAACCACGCCGAACGCTGTTCAGCCGCGCTCGCACTAATCATTTTCGTTAATTAGAGCACGGATACAATGCCAGCCCACGCGCACATCTGCCGTCCGCGGATAAGACAGCCTGAAATGCTATTTACATTTATTTGCTATTGTACATCTATCCTCACACCACATGCAGCGCTGCTACTGCAGAGCTAATGAGTCAATAATTCAGTAAACAAGAGCAGAAGGATGATTTTTTTACAGCCTTGTCTTCAGGTTGCTCATTTAACGTCCTTTTTTTGGAGGGGGGGGGGGGATAAGCAGAGATGCTTAAAATAAAGACATAGAGGGTCAGACTTGTCGAGGCGTCTTGCGCAGCCAGAGATGGACACAATTTCTCACATCACTGTTTGTGTCTGCTCTTTGCACAGCACTTGGCATTGTGTTAGCGTGTGTATGTGTGTGTGCGTGTGTGCGTGTGTGCGTGTGTGTGTGTGTGTGTGTGTGTGTGTAAGGGTATGAGTGAAGAAATAAAGAATGAAAAAACCCTGAGTGGCCATGCTGATTGTTGTGACAGCTAGTACATCACTCCCAGAAAATGCAATTTTCCTCTGCGCTGCCGTTCGCCTGCAGATCTCATTAGCTGACCGTGAGAGAGCAGAGCAAAGCAACCAGGGGAAACATACCTATATAATCACACAGGGAGGGTGTGTGTGTGTGTGTGTGTGTGTGTGTGTGTGTGTGTGTGTGTGTGTGTGGTGTGTGTGTGGTGTGTGTGTGTGTGTGTGTGTGTGTGTGTGTGTGTGTGTGTGTGTGTGTGTTGGTGGGGGGTATGTGTTCCTGTGCATGGGAGCATGTATGTCTGTAAGTGTGTGTGTGTGTGTGTGAATGTGTGTATACACGGTGCTGTTTCTGCCAGCATTCTAGGCAGAGGCTCTTGCTGGTCTGTATGATGATTTCAGTGGCTATTTCAAGGAGGGTCTTTAAATGATCTTTGTCTAATTATGAATACGTTCTAATATGATTAAAAATGTTTTTGTGTAAGGTGTTTTCAAAGATTTTCAGTGAATGTGAATAAGTGATAAACTCATTAGTCTGTGATATTTACAGTACATTTCTACCAGTGTTGTCTGGCTGACCTGTAAACTTCCTCTTCTCATGCCTTGTCATGAGAAGACGTGAGAGCCATGCCAGTGTCATGCTGATGCCATGTGAAAGAAAACAAGGCAGTTCCATATGATGCATACATCTGATGCATAGCCAAACAACTGCCTCTGCAGTGTAATTTAGCGTTTCCATGGTAGAAATCTCTGTGAAATAAGCCTCAAACAAAGCAGGACAATGTCCTGACCTCCCATAAGTTGCATTCAGTGTTGTTTTTTTCCACAGAGGAACAACACAGGCTAGCTCTACCACTGCTGTGTGACAGAGGAACATGTGCAGCTGTATACAGGACATATATGACAGAGAAATAGGAGCTGAGTGATAAGAGCTATTAAAGAGAGCTTCTCTGACACACACACACACACACATACACACACATACACACACACACTCACACACTCACACACACACACACACACACACACACACACACACACACTCACACACACACACACACACACACACAGACACACACACACTCACACAGACACACACACACACACGCGCACACACACACACACTTACACAATCCATAGGTTGTGTTATAAGCCAATGTTGCTACCAAATGAGGGCCGAGGCTGAGACATTAAGCATGACATGGATGTATCTGTCCAGCTTTCGTGTCATTTCATTTTCAACTGCCAGTCAGGATCCCGCTCAGAAACCTCTTAAAAGAATCACCGGTGACTGACACAAAAGGGGGTCAGTAGCAAAGCAGTTGATGTCTGTATAATGTGTTCTTGCAAGTGACAGAGAAGAGTTTCAGATGGATTCCCTCTCAGCCAAAAACACTGGGCATGCATGATCATTTGGCAGAGTAGATGTAAGAACGATACAGCCAGTCATTTTCACATCACTTTGGAACTTAAGAAATAAGGACAGCTGCAGCATTCATTGAAAAAGCTACAAGTACTGATAAGCAAGTGTTGGAGCAAAAGAAACACGAATCGGGCCTCATACCTCAAGCTCTTTATCTGTTAAGTAATGTGATACGTGATGATGTACCGCGTTCACTGTATTCAAACAATCTCTAAAATCAAATAAAAATCTCTAAAGCCTGTGACATTGCGACAAAAGACATAGCACATAACAATACAAAGCAGTCCATCTAAAATGTGTCAGGTGCACACCAGAGGATGAAAAGAGTGAAGTGAGCACACACTAAGATTTGCCAGAGCAAGAACTCTAATTCCAACGCCTCCCTTTTGAAATCCGTTACGCATTCATTTACTACTCCAGTGGGGGATTGTGACTTGTGTAATTAAACTCCCTGTCTTGAATCTTGCGAGGTAGGTGGCTGACTGCTGCAAATACCAGCAAATTGAGAGGAACTGTCTCTTCTGTTTCACTATTACAGACCAATTAATGAAATTTCAGTTTAATTACCCCACAGTATTTCGATCACACTTTTCATCAGAGTGCTCCATAATTGCTCCATATATTATGCAACAGGTGTGGAAGCAATAAGGATCACAGCCTGTGTGGTACATCAAAGTGACACAAAAAAAAAGAACCTAAAATAACCTATAGATCAGCATGACACATAAGAGCATAACCTGCTGATCAGTTAGCGATGACACACTGACACCTATCTCCGGTTGTTGACACTTTTTTCCCATGACTTTTCTCTGCATCTGCACATACAGTCCCATACTGGCCCTATTGATGTCATTACGAACTGCGCAGAATGGTGTTAGATTTGGGCATTTTTCATATACTTTCAACTCATATGAGTTCCTCCCCCACAAGAATGTGTCACATTCTCGCTACCTTCATTAACACACAAATGGTCAGAAAGACCCTTCCTGTCTGCTGACATTCACACCTTTTTATATATAGGTAGCCCAGCATGCACACAACCAGACCACAGACACACCCATTATGCTAAGTTGTGTATTCTATTGACTATAACTGAAATGTAATTTGTATACTGAGGGTGTTGTGTTGAAGAAAGGATGCCGTAGAGACACCAACCGCTACGACCGGTGAGAGAACGGAGCAAGGAGAATTGAGGAGACATCGCGGCCTGTGGAGTCAAAGGCCAACCAGAAGACAAACTACACTATGGACCATACCTCCTAATATCTCCTTCTCTCTCTCCATCGTAGCGTGTTGTGTGTGCTCGAGGTCTGGTACATAGAATAAACCGACATCACTATCAGACGGCATTTCATCGAGTTCTTTGCTAGAATCACGCAACCGCAACTAACGTCAGAGCTAACATAGAGGTCTGTTATATAGTATAGCAGTGGTGTTTTCACGGGAAATCTGTTTAGCTTTCCACCCATACCAACGATATTCTTCAATGGTCAATGGAGCGCCTACCTGATGAAGTCCTCCATGCAGAGCAGTGAAGCAAGGAGGCACCTCTCTCTGTGTTTGTGTGTGTGTGTTTGTGTGTGTGTGTGTGTGTGTGTGTCTGTGTTTGTGTGCCTCTGGGCTCCTTAGGGCTGAGTGACATGCCACTGTTTTGCATAAACTTGTAATTCATGTTGAATTACAAAGCTGATCACAGACAGGTCCGGTACGTCAGCTGGCCAGATTAATGAGCCGTGTATCCTTGTCGACTTTGGGTCGTGTTTTGACAGGTTTTGCTCGGCTGGTTCTGAATTACTGGGGAGTGTGTGTATGTGTGTGTGTGTGTGTGTGTGTGTGTGTGTGTGTGTGTGTGTGTGTGTGTGTGTGTGTGCGTTTGTTGTGTGAGTGTGGCCTGCCAGGCCAAGCTCTCTCTCTCTCTCTGGGGGAGCAGCAATTTGAATTGCTTATCATTGCCAAATACACTCAATTTAAAAAGAGATGCTTTAAAAAGTTAGCTGTAGCAAACAGTCAGTACTGGCAATGCTGCTTGTGTTCTGCTCTTGTGCATATGAATTGGTAATGTTGCCAATTGCAGAATAATCAGACATATTTTTTCATGTATTACAAATAAAACAATAGAAAATTGCATACCCAAGTAAGAAGCTGCTCTGCACACACACTTCCTATTGGGAGTACTGTTGTTTTGTAACTAGATGCAGTCATATTCTTTGTTATGGGCCTGAATGGAGCTGATGGACATCTTCAAAATCGTGGTGACATTAAATTTACAGATAAAATAAACTGCTCAAAATGAATGTGTAGGAAAATAAATAATGAAGTTTAAAAGAGAACTGGGATTTATCTACATGGTGTGTGTTTGAATGAACATCCATTTCAGTGTTCTGTACATGCGCATAAAAAGATCATACATGGAGGAGTCATGTGGTGTGGTAATTGAGTTCACACATTTTCAGATATTACACACAATGGGTTTCGACGGATTCTTCCCCACTAAAAGGTTTTCCAGGTAGCGTGGCATGCAAAGTGCCACCTCCATTTGCCATTTTTCTCAAAGGAGTACTTCACTGACATCACGCCAAGGGGGAAAAAATGATACTTTTTTAAAATCATAATCAAAACCAGTTGTACAGCAGAGGAACATCACCAACAGTAAATGTAATTACAGTCTTTATAAACACCTCCAATGTGAGGTCATAATATAGTGCGCTAATATCGAACATTTGCCTTGCAGGTGCTAAACATTTGAACCCATTTTTTTTTTTATGTGCAGACGCTGAGGTAGAGTTGGTTCTCACTTCATGTTTATTGTTTACTGTTTATTGTTTACATTTCCAGCTGCTCCTCCAGGCCGGCGCCGTGGTAACGTTGTGGCCTCTGCTGGGTTATCGATGAGCCGCCCGGGCCTCCGCTTGAATCAGACTGGGCCCCATCATCAGCGGGGAGTGGCTGTAAATACCGGGGCAGGCCATAAATTTGTCCCTGCATGGACAGAGATGGGACACATTACCTTCGGCGGCTGCATATTTCACCAGCGCCCGGCGGCTGATGAAATGCACGGGGGGCAGCGCGGACGGCTCTCAGGCGGAGGAGACGAGGCGGCTGCTTTCAATTCAGTGGCAACGTGTCCCGAACCACTGCTCCCAGGGTTTAACGCACATATTTCTTTGCTTTGACTCACAGTCCCACAATCTTAATCACAGGGATAATCGGCTCATCGGAATAGTCTCATGCCAATGTAGAGATACATATGCATTTATTTATTTTACAAATACAGAGATATATAGGCATTTGTTCGTATAAGGAATATTTATAGTTTTGTAGTTCTTTATGCTATTAGATTTGAGGATGTCTTGGCTTAGAGTAGTCACACTCATCTGTTTTCATGACTTCATCTCCATTACATCCACAGGAACATCTGATACCTCAGAGTATATGTGTGAGTGAGTGAGGGAGTGTGTGTGAGAGTGTGTTTGTGAGTGTGTGTGTGTGTGTGTGCGTGTGTGTGCACGCATGCGCATGTGTGTGGTGTAAATGTGTGTGGTGCATGGCCCACTTTACTCTTTAGCAGGTACTCTGGACTCGGGGAGGAATCTCCGCTGGCTGACAGGGATGATGGATTGCCAGGCTGTGGGCCGGGGCGGCACTAAGGGGGACTGTCCATTCTGATCACCAGCTCGCCAGCAGAGACACAGGAGCGCTTTGAAAATCCCACCCAAAAAAAAAGAAAAAATACTAGGTGATGCTTTGCGACGGGCACAGGCATCAACAAGATGCGTTGAAAAAAAAATTATAAATTATAAAAACAATCTATGCACGAGGGATCTCGATACTTTCTTTTCCTCCTCCAAGCCATTTTTCTTCTCTCTTCCCCGCCGCCATATTTAGCTCTCCATCTTCCCCAGGCGCTATGGCACAAACAGTGCTATAACAACGTTAAGGACTTCCCCAATTATTTTCACCACAACAGTGGAAATATGTTTACTTTTCTCCGCTAGTGTGGTGCCACTGATGGTGTTTTGAGACCCCAACAATAGCGCATGTGTTAGCGAGGGTGTCCAGTGGAGATTCCGGAGTGGCTATCTCCCGGGGGACAGCAGAGCCGTTTTATCAGCTCTGGAGAGGCGGGTGCGGTGACAGCTCCACTCTGAAAGACAGCGAGAGGCTCCAAGGGAACAGCTTTAGCACCGAGGAGACGAGAAGATGGCATTTGAGTGCTAGTCCCTCTCTTTCTCTCCCTCTCTCGCTCGCCCTCTCAGGGTCTCTCCGTCTTTGCAGGGGAGGGAATAAGCAGGGATCCCACTGGGGAATGTTGGGTAAAGCGGCTCTCTGATGGATGTACAGTCTCGCCGTTTAACAGAGGAGGAGGGGGAGGAGGAGGAAGAAGAAGAAGAAGGAGGAATAAAACCCCCTACTGTGATAAAACAGACTCAATCACGGGTCATGGAGTGAACAGCCGTGGCAATGGAGTGACGCAGGCTTTCCGCCCAGCGTATTTTCCTGTTTTAAAGACTCCTTTCAACCCGTTGCACACAAATGGCCCTTGGAAACCATTGTGCTGAAAATGTGACATATTTTCTTTGGAGGGTTCAGGCGACTTTCTATAATTCCACGTCTGCCCACACTTCACAGTCAAGCACATGCTGTTTCCATGGTGGCTTTCTGATAGATGGGTGACACTGTAACCATGACTTCTGCTTCATGCAGGGCCCCAACAATGTGGCTACCAGGGAAGAGGAAAAGGAAAGATCCAGATCGTAGCCCCTGGAGCCTTGGCTAGCTGTAGAAGTTGTGGAGCGAGTAGTAAGAGTGATCATTAATGGGGCTTGTTTTTCCTTCTCTTTCCCTGCCTTCCACAACATAATACTGATAGGCTGGCACCCTGACACCGTGACAAATCGCTGGAACAAAATGCTTAATAGTTAAACGTACAGGTGATGGATGTTCCCGCGCATTCTGCAGGGCAGGCAGTGTTCGGCAGCTACTAATTGGTTCTGCGGAACATTTCCTTTTTTTGTCAATAAGTGCTCCTGAAATGTGTTTGTGGATGTGAGAGGGAGTGACGTGGCGGCTGTGACTCAATGGCATGTACACCTTTGGTTTCTGTGAGGGATTCTTTTTTTGTACCTTTCCTCGGCACAGCAAAAAGGCGTCACTGGAACAAAACTGTTCTGTTGGGTAACGGCAAGACTGAATAAAACCACAGCCAGATGAAATCCAAAAGACGTTCAGTGCCGTTTAAAGTACAAGAAAATTGATGTGAAAAGGCCTTAGGTCAGAGAACATGTTTTTTTTCTTCTTTAGATGGCAATAATGGCACGAAAACAACAGTTCACGAGGCAACTGGATACAGGAAGAAAACCAAACAGTTCAGCAGGGCCATGTGACCTGTACAGAGCAGAGAGAGGCACTGAAGCATGTTGGGAGCAGTAGAGCCAATGAAGCAACTATGAATCTGATATATTGACATTTTGTGGCAAGATGTTGCAGTTCACTTCATATCGAACTTCACTCCATCAATGTGACAGCCTGGGACAGAGTGTCAACCAAAGCCAGCTTTAGTGTGGGCAGAGGGAAGAAAAAAGGAGTGGAAAAAAGAGAAAGAGGAAGGTGACTTCACTAGAGTAGGGTTCATTTGAGCTGGCAGAGTGTCAACTGTGAGTGATGGATTTATCCTTCTTGAGTGATTTATCATCAACTGTGATGAGCAAAAGAAGTTCACAGCATATATGCTGGGTGCCTGATGCATTCGATCTGGAATTTAATGTTCCTGGGAAACTTAATTTCATTTTTGTTGAAAGTTCTGATGCACCAATGCATAACCTTTGACTGAAAGCACATTATAATGTGTTTATTTAGCAGTAAATGATTTTAGAGAATTATGTTCCACTAACAGAGAATATCAATTGCTGAATGCTGAAAAGGCATTTTAAGATATCGATATTTCAGTTAAGTAGTGTATTAAATTGACAATAGGAACATAGCACATTCAGCTTGGACCCCCATCCCAAACATTCCATTCAAACCCATTTCTATTTCAATTTTTTTTTTTTTTTTAATAAATTGTTTTATGAATCATTCAGAGATTTTTTTTAATGTTCCACCTCTTCCAAGTCCCTCTCACAGAGCATAATATAGGCCTAATGTAAGTGATGTGAGCGGTAAGCATACAGTGTTCACCCTGTACAATGCAGCCATATTACATACCTGGGTGGGCATTATATTACCAAAAATGGACAATCTTCATAGAAATGAAACAAAAAATCAATATGAATGTGAATGATGGTGTAGATCCTATTCTCTGGCTGTATGAGTGTGATCAAACAAAGTGCACATTACATTTCAACATAGGGGAACATAGGATCCCTCTGTGTCGCCGGCCAAGGGCTGCACTTCAGCACAGGGCCAGTGCACACCGCCTCCAGCCCAGCACCCCCACACGCCCACACCCCCACACGCCCACCCCCACTGCACTCAGACCTCAGACTCTTTGGCTCCGGTATAAAGGGTCACAGTCTATTCGGGGGGAAGATGGGGTGGGGTGGGGGGGCGGGGGGGGGGGGGGGGGGGGAGTCAAAGTGCTATAAATATGAGCGATTATTAATTTATATTTAAAAATGGTGACCAGAGCCCAGGACAGGGGCCAGCAAATGGGATTTCCGATAGATCGTTCTATTTACGGCGGTGGAGCCAGGCACCAGATCCATCTTAGCCATCATCAATTTCTATGACACCTCTTTGACTGGGGAAGTCGCACCGTGATCTATGGGCCAATTATGAGAGTCTTTTCATATTGTACGTATAGCGGTGACTAATGATGACTGTATTATGCTTTGATGTTTAAAGTGTGAAAGAAAAGCGTGTGCGCGATGTAAAGAAAACCGGATCCCGTCCATCACAGTGACAAACAGCTCCAGTACCTTTCTCTGATTTCCACTTAACCCGCGTTAAGGCGGTCAAACTGTAGGGATGTCTCTTCCTTCATCATTTTTTTTCCAAAAGCAAGCGATTTTTCTGTATTGATCTTTCCTCTCGCTCTCTCTCACTCCCTCTCTATGGCAATCTCTCACACACTGTCACTGGTCAATGCCATATTTTTTTAAAGACAGCGTAGCGGCTAAGATCATGGCTAGATGAGAGACAGATATGGAATATTGCCCTGGCCCTCTGTTTATCGCTCCATCTGGCTCAGGTCTCTCTAAGCCTCAGCGATCTCGCTGCACTGATGTGATGCCTTTAGGAAAGAAAGCGGACCTGCCTCAGCTTATTATCCACTCAGTGTGTGTGAGGGGGGGGGGTTGCGACTCCTCTCCTGCCCTCTCGGCTTCACCCGGAGGCTCTAATGATGGAGGATCCCAGGTAACCGGTGTGAAAGGCCCGGCGGTCTCTGTGTGAGCACAGCCTCTTCCCCGCCACAACTTCTCCCCTCCGTGGGCCTCAATGGGAATATTCCACCATGAGAACAACACCACTCCACCATCTAAAGTCTGCCTTCCTCCCATCCCTACACAATGATGCCTACTTTATCAGAGAAACACGTGCCAAGCCACACCCAGTACAGGTGCCATGCCTGGTGTCGCTGCTGCTGCTGCCTCCCTTATCCTCTCATGCCCTGACTATTTCCCCCAAAAGGGGCGGATGGTGAGACATGTGGGGATCCAGTGTGGTGGCAGTGAGGCCTTATAATAGAAACCCTGAGGGCCTGTGAGTCTCTTCTTCAACTCCCCTTCTAAATTCACATCCCCACACACACATTCACTCTCGATACCAGCCTGCTAATTGTTTTTGGCACCTCCATACATGTGATGAAGTGGTTTAGATCTTGCTCCATAGAGCACAGTTAAACCCACGTTGGATTGGCTCAGCTGTGTACTGTTAATGTTTTGCTTTCCTCATGTGTAATAAAAACATTTATCATTTATCATTTTGATGAATGAAATTATATATATGAATAAATGTTACTCTGTTCAGGAATATGAAGAGTAGGTGCAATCAAAGTGTCATATGATTGTCACCACGGACACCATGAGTTCAGGACGTGTAGAACACCCTCTTCTCTAAGTCTGTAAATGTGGCTATGGAGGCCAATGTGTGATGAAAATATTCTTAGGCAGTATGATAATATTGCTGATATGATGTTATTTTAATAATAACAAGTGTGCACAGGTGAATTATTGGTATTTCATAGTTAGTCTCCTGTAGGTTAAGCAATGTTTTGCCTTAAAACAGCAGACTGTAAAGTTGAACATATTGTAAAGTTATCTTAGCAATATATTAGAAGACGTCTGGGAAATCTGAATGATAATATTAAATAATTCTTGTATGGTAATATTTCTCTGTTGTGGTATGCAACAGCTGCTGAAATATTACTCTGTATAGAGTTTTTCCAATTGACTCCTGTCAGCTGATCATGCTTGCTGTCAGATACCATCCATTTGGGTGCAATTTACACCGAAGAACATGAGCCATTTTGTCACACCAATCATTTCAGGGCAATTCATTCATACATCCATTCAAATAATACAAAGTAATTACATTAATTGCATGGTTTGATTAAAATTCTGTTGCCTCCTTTTGATCAATTTGCCAAAATTGGATTCAGTATCCTCCGAGCGACTACGATTTGCTGTAAACACAGCTCAGCGCTGGCACGGTAATATACCACCGTGCGTTGCAGGGGCCATTGCATCTCAGCTCCTAATGAGACTGGATGTGTTTGGATGTTAGGGAGCTGGCGATTGCTCTCTGGGTGCATATCGCCAGCAGATGCAGCCTCCCTCCATATTAATGTCCACCCAGTCCGATACCATATCGCGGTGGCAGGAAATCTCAACCCCCCCCCCCCACCCCTCACCTCACTGCACAGCTTGCTGATGTGCCACAGCCCCGAGTTTAATTTTGTTAAAGTCTAGGCAGATTAGGGGGCCCTCTGCGCCCACTGTCATCGAGAATGGCCAGCGCAAGGAAGAGGGATGGGGGACCGTGGCTGAAAAGCACATTGATAAGGGCAGCTGCTCTTCGCAGATTTCCCAGGAGGAGACAGGGGGACACGGCTGGAGCGCCACGCCAGGTGACAGGTAGATGTGGCCCGGCCACCTCCAGAGCTTGGCAGGCAGGGGCGAATTTGAGTCTTCCATTATCTGATAGACAGCTTACATGCCGGGAGACCACAAACTTTTGTTGGCAGAATCAAAAGGGCTTAAGGGGTTGCATTGTAATTGGATTCAGTGGCCCGGACCGAGAAGGCATCAAGAAATGGATTGATAAAAAGGAACGGAGAGAAACTGGGGAAAGAGGAGAGAATAAGAATTATTTGTGCAGATTAAAAAAGTTGTAATCTTTTCAGACGTTTAATTTTTTTTGCTGGAATCAATGATTTCTTGCTGAATCAAACATCAGTAATCGATTAGTGCCTTGATATTCCTCATAGATTGGACTTCTTTGCCTGAGTACATTGTAGGGATCTGTGATCCCTTCAGCTTGTACTGACAATGCTGTGTGAAGCCATCATGTGTTGAACAATGACAAAAATTATGTTTTTATTAGTTCTAAACAACCCCTTGGGCATGTCAAAGTGAGGACATTCATGTTTAACTTTTATTTCTGTCAACTCTTTTGTTTACCCGACACCAAAGTTGAAATAAAATGCCATTTCCATAAAGCAGTGGGGGGAGTCGGCAGGAGATGCAAATATATTCCTTTTCATTGTGCATCATATCCAGCAGCACACACCATCACCCGACGGTGAATACTCCGACTGAAGCTATCTTGGCTGAAATCCTACAGGCACTCGGCGCAAGGCGATACCGAGAGGCGCAGGGGACTTGAAGCTTTGATGACAACTGCGGAAAAAAAAAATTCCCTGTAGGTATTTGGGCCAGCAGGTGAATGCTCAAAGTGTACCACGTAGAGCGAGAGAGACACACACACACCCAAAGAGAGAGAGAGAGAATCAAACACAAAGAGGTTATTAAATATGTGAGCCCTGTTAGCAAAGACGAGAAGCTCAGTGTGGAGCTGGGCTTGTTTAGTGTGTTTCTACTTATTTTGTGTATTCAGTGATTCTTTTCTTGATGCTTTTCCTCAACAGATTCTCAGATTTTTATTTTGGTGTGTTTATCCATATCCGTCTTCATTTTGTGGGCCCTCCGTCCAAGCAGGGACTGTCCTAGCTCTCTGCCATCTGTTTTCACTCAGTTCTGGTACATGGGGCTGTGACGAGCTTACTGAGCCTCTTCTTGTTCTCTTGTTAATCGTATTCGGACTTTGGCTTAAGAAGTCCGCAGCGATTAGCAGCGATCGTCTATATAGGCCACATCTCCATCCAGCGGCGTGCAGAGTCAGATCTGGCCCTAAGCTCTCCGCTCGCCTTCCCATCATTCACTCCGCTGAAGAGATGAATGTGATCAGCTTAGGTGTGTCTTCATGACAAATTGAAAGACCTCTCTTTATTCTGGGGTCATTAATCCATCTGGAACATTCTTGCGGCGGACGTTTGTGGATGTCATCTCTCCTCTTTTATTTATTTGTTTATGTTATTATTGAGTTGATGATGTTTACACAGAAAAAAAAAAACATCTGGCTCTTTATGTATTAAATAAGAACATACGTCTAGTGCTATGCTAATGTCGTTAGCGTGTCAGCGAGAAGGAAGTCAGCTCTGGTTCTGTTGCTGATTCGGCAGTTCCCACTTGCTCCCCCGGGCCATGACACTGGACAGGAGCCAGGCAGCTCTGCGGTTGAAGTGAGGACATTCAGTTGCGACCAGGCTTCCTCTAGCAGGGTTAAAGACTCCTCAGTCCGCTAGGCCTGCCGCTGAGATGAGGCCGGTGGGGACACAGAGCACCTTGCCACTGATCTGGAGAGGAAATATCAGCAAGTTTCTGATGCAATTAACCCCCCCATCCCAACCCCCCGGCCGGACACAAGAGAGTTTATTAGATTAGCCTCAATGGAGATGGCTCACTTCACGTCCAGACCGTGTCAGATGTGACGGGCCTTCATATAGCGCTTGTGTCGGGTATGAGAGGTCACTGGAGACCCTGAGAAACTGGAACTGCACAACAGAAACTGGCTTTTTTGCACAACAGTTTCCCATGACCTAGGGTCTCCTGTGTATTAATTAATCTATCATGTTTCAAGTCAGCATTTATCAAGTCACTGAATCATTCTGGATGCGCACAGTGTGTGTTCCTTCAGAACAGCAGATGCATAGCATACTGTATGAGAGTCCGAAGTGTCGGTTGGAGTAGTGCTGTGATAAGAGCTTTGAGCTTAGAGCTTTTGACTAACTAGCTGTCTACAGGGATGCCACTGGTGGGCTTGTTGAATTTTTGTGTTATAAATTCACAATTCTGTTGGAAAGTAAAACATTTAGCTAATTACTGTAAGTATAGTATATTGCTGGGTAACATTTTGTCTTGTAATTTGCAGCTGGCATGAGATTAGCTATGTTAGCATCCGTGAAGTTTTGTGTGTGGGAAAGAATTCAACATGTATGTTTGTTTGTGAAGCTAATTTTATGAAGAATATAAGTGAAGTTGGAAAAAGTAAGTTGGGCAGATAAATTTTAATTATATCTTGATGACTTACATCTAGACTTACATGACTTAGAGACTAATGTGCTATGACTGCAGAGATAAAAGGCCCAATGTTTATGTTCATTTTATGGTTTGAATTCTAGGCTATACAATTTGGATCGCCACTTAACGGCCATGGGAAATTGTGGGTGCCAAGACCAGACCAGTTAAGAACCACTGCTTTTAGTAAAATTTCTCTGTTAAGCTCAATTGCATGTTTGACCCTTGAAGAGCACATCTACTTTTGAAGAAGGATGTCCGTTTCTCTTTTGACCAAATGTTTCCCCTATTTAGTGTTGACAGAGAGGGGAGTGGTGGCAGTGGCGGCGGTGGCTGCAGTGACGTATTGCCCTCTGTGTGAGCGAGCCCATCCCTTTCCATTCCCACTGCTGGCGCCGTAGATCACCGCTGGCTTAGGCGGCTTTGGCAGTCGGCTGTCAGTGGCTTGCCGATGAACTCATCTCCCACACATCACGTTATGATCGTCTGTCGCTTTTATGGTGGCTGAGAGAAGCGGACACCGGAGGCCTGGTGGTGGGACAGGGACCGGGGGAGGGGGTTGAGGGAATAGGGGCGTTTCAAGACGTGCTTCTCCACGGGCTACAACTCTCAGATGAATACTAAAAGACAGAGATTAAAAACATGCAAAAGCAAGCCCATAGGAGTGACATGGTGTGTCAAAGTAAAGGGCCACTGAACACAGGGAGGATAAAGGGCACTGCACAGTAATTAAATTGATATCAACCACATAAACCAGGGCAGCTGTGGCTACTGAGGTAGCTTACCACCACCGGTATGACTGTGTATGAATGACAACTGGACTCTGGACTCTGTAAAGCGGCTTCGGGTATATAGAGAAGCGCTATATAAGATTGAATTGATTGATTGATTGATAAATGTGTGCTTAAAAACAAATATAGACAAATATAGACTACTTAATAAAAAGTGATGGTATATTAACCGTCCTTTTGGAAGATTCACAAATATAAGGATTAAAATGCTGTATGCCAGTAGATTCTCTGTTCTATAATTGTTTTACATTTCCATTTTGGACTGGTATTGCTGGCAGACAAATTCCTCTTAGAATCTATTTTTCCCAAGGGAGTTCACTGATAGCCCCCGGGAAGAGGGGTAGATGAGCCACACAGTTCAGTACTACATACACAGTTCAGATTGCTGCAACATCAGATATCATTGCCTACATTTCTTACATATGATGCCTACTGGGTTAAATGGCTACTTTTTGACATTTCACAAGGTCTGAATTTGCAAGAAGATATGGAAGCAGAAGAGTATGTTAGGCGCAGTCTCTGGCTTGGATCCTATAACACCTTGCAGGGATCATGCAGGGGTTGACCGCGCAGGCAAGGGTCAGGCAGGATCCGTGCATACACCCCAAAGGATGCAGACAAATAAGGATTACCTGGCCAGGACTACGCAAGCACGGCTCAGACAGAGAGGGCACTCTGATCGTGTCTAAGATCCAGTACATTTGATGTTATCGGAATGAAGGTGTCAGAAGACCATTGGCTGAGAGTTTCAAGGCATGATCCATCAGACGTTATATGCCCCAGTGGTGGCTGCACCGATCCTTAAAGAGTGGGTTGAGTAACAGTCTGCAGGAATCCCTATGTGTATCAGGTTGTGCCATCGTCAGAGGCGTATAGGATTTGATAGAAATGCTATAGATAAACAGCAAGAGAGTTAACTGGCAGAAGGCAGATAAAGCTGCAACACAATCTACTGACTGAAACCCAAAGGATTTCTCTAAACTGATCAGTTGTGCGCTGTTTAATAAAATATGAATGATGTCTGAATCCAAGATCTAAGGATTGCAAACTGGGTGTGAATAAAAGGGGTTAAATCTGGATCTAGCCATAGTGAACTCACTTCATCATAAAAGCATAGCATATGCTAATGTAGACATGATAAGAGGTGTAGATCTGAATTAGGAGAGAAACTCAATATAGCAGGTGCTGAGTTTGAGGATAGTGTAAGGACAGCCCATATGTTTTCAACAAAGGCTGGAAGGTTTATGTCTTAACATTATGAGGCAGTAGAATGCATTAGAGTGGTAAATGTTGCGGAATAATGAAATGAATCTGACTCCAATAAATTAAAATTACTTACAATATTACCAAGCAGTATGTAAGCCAGTTATTAGATGTAATGGCATGGCACACAAGTTTTATTGAAATGTTTAATGAAAAAAAAACCAGTTAATTATCACAATAAACGGCACGCTTAAATGTTACAAGAATGTAGTTGTACAAAATTAAACTGGAAATAACAACAATTGAATAAAAAGGTTGGATGCCAATTAGACAAATATACTTGAATGATTAAATAAACCTGGTTAAACCTAAATGCATGAGATGTAAAAAAAAACATAAACCCAAACCTGAGATGATTGAGTTTGAGAAATGGTGAAGGAGAAACAGACAGACAGAGTGAAAGAGTAGGAGAGCAGGGGAAAAGAGAATCAAAGATAGAAGAGGGTCCCCAAGAAGAAGAGAAGCATCAGCAGGAAAGGAGAAGAGCCTGAATACTCTAAAGTGTTTGGTTTTATACCTCAAGACCCATTCCTATGCATTTGCCCCACACCAGTCCCTTAAGGCCACAACCTGCCACTGATGCCGTAAAATACCATTCTCTCACACCATCCCTCCCCTTGGCCCTCTGGGAATACCGAGGCAGAGGTCACAATGGGGCTAGTCAAATTATACAGTTATGGGAGGTACTTCAGATTGCAATAAAACCATGATCAGACTGCTGCCCACATCATAAGGGCCAAACATCAATACTCTACATTCAAATAAATTTGCACATAACTTGGAAATCCCAAACATTCTGAAGTTCTCTTTGTGAAATTGGTGGGAAGCCAAAGCAAGCAACCAGATACTAAAGGACTACAAGATGTGGTAATTAGTTCAACCTGATAGCCTGATGCATGACCAATGCATGGGGGTTGCTGTGAATACACTCAGTCCAGGTTGAGAAGCTAAGATGTAACCATTAACTTTTGACCCAGGCCACAGCCCGAATGTCCATTTTCTGGATTTAATCGTTCTCAGAGGGAATTTTGTCTTACAATAGTTATTGGAAGGTGACGATCAGGTGTGGCTGGTTTCTTTGATCAGATGCTGGAAAAGACTTTGCTATCTGAGCCTTTCGGTGGCCTATTTTTAGAAGCAATATGTACCTGCCAGATTAACGTTAATAGTGGAGGCTCTACTTTCCAGCACCAGGCATAAGCATAGGAGATGTGAGCGATCAAATCAAAGCAGGGGCACAACTGAGAGTGGGAAAAGTCTGAGCATGAGTGGGTTGAACCATGGCCATACGCAGGGGTTTAGTGGGTAATGGCCATATGCAGGGTTTTAGGAATACCGAGGTTCAAAAAGCATGCAAGGGTGGTTGTGGGGCACTAAAGTATTGTAGTGTGGCTCGGACACCGCTACGCGGACAGGTGTTATTGTTGGACCCGCAGTGTGTTATGGGAGAACTTCACTGCGACTGTTAACTTAAGTCCCATGTGTGTAATATTCACCTGTGATGTGTGTGGTTTATGTGTGAGCCTTCCAGTTATGATGTAATGTGTGCGATATATGTAGCTTGAAGTGCCCACCTTGTCATGTCATACAGATGGCGTGGTAATAATCTGCCGTTCTTTATTGAAAGTGTTGTGTGAAGTTGGTGATTGACGATTAGTCACCAATAAAGTGTTAAGAGCCAGTCACCGGCTTACAGTGACTTCTTGTCTTCGTCACAGTATAATTCTTTTGAGGCAATTATAATACAGAGGCCTGGACCTTGGAGATCTCAGTGGGGTATGGGTTGGACATAAACATGATGAGCAGCAGAAAAGAAGGATTATCTTGAAACAGAAGTCGAGAGATGAGACAGACCATGCCTGGCTAATGTATGAGACAGACCACGCCTGGCTAAGGGGCCTGCAGGCAGAAGTCAAGCACGATCCATGCGTACACCCCTGGCTGTATGAGTCCCAACAGACTCTGTGTAGAGAGACAAAGAGCTGTGACATTTCATGAGGTCCGAATTTGCAGGAACATAAGGAGGCAGAAGAGCATGTTTTTGGAGGGGTCTCTGGCACCTTGCAGGGATCGTGCAGGAGTCGACTGTGCTGGCAGGAGTCTAGCAGGATCTGTGCATACACCTCCATTCTATACTAAAGGAAGACAGGTGGTGTAGGGGAGGTGGAGGGTTGAGAGCGAGCACCACCGTTGATGAGGAGAACTGAGTTTAAACTAAATGTGGGTGATTGATATGAGAGGCTGGGGCGTAACTATAGGGGGTGTAGCAGGTCCGGCTGCACCTGGGCCCGTGGGTCTTGGGGGCCAGTAGCCAGGGTTTTTTTGTGCCCAAGAAAAATATCTGCGCAGGGGGAGGGGGTTGTGGCGGCGGTGGTTAGTGACATACTCTGACAATTTCACAGTTTAAAGTGTTGTAGGCTGAATATCTGCGCAGGGGGAGGGGACGTGGCAGCGGTTACAAACATGGGGTACGGGACTATAAAATGTTTGGGAACCACTGCCTTATGCCACTGACTAGGGCCCGTCATAATAGCCTGCACCTGGGCCCGTCGTAACTACGTTACGCCACTGATGAGAGGGGTGTGGCAAAGTCATTACATCTCCTCACAAACTTCCGTTTAGAACGCCATGATATTACATTCATGTCATGTTTTTCACCAGGTCTATTTTTTTTCTTATTTGACACTGATCTTGTGCAGCTCTCAAAGGACACACAGGAGAATAGGGCTATTAATGGCAGGGATAATTGCATGGCAGGGCATGGGATCGAAAGATGAGTACAGTGTAAAAAGATAAAATCATAGGCAGAGGGGGAGAGAAAGAGAGTGATAATGTCACAGAGAGTCGGTCTGGGTGAATTTCTCGCTTCTGTAGTCTTGTGTTCTCATCACATACATGCAGTACAGCCTACACCTTATTAGAAAAACTAAATCAAGAACTATTAGCAAACACAAGAAAACATATGGGGGTAGACAGATCCATAACAAAGTAGAGCAGGGGACTGCATTCAGGACAATGGACAGGTAGAGACTTCTGTCAAACCCACAGCTGCATAGAAATGGAATTCTTTGAGGCTGACCCAGTATTTGACCTAAAGTTTGACAACTAGATTGTCAATTTAGCGTAGACATACATAATTTGCTCTTCATTAAAACATATACTTTGAAAATAGCCTAGAGGATGGTATTTATGTAATACTTCTGTCAAAATTATTTACACAGGTTAGGTGGGTCAATATGCAGTACCTTGAATAGACTATATCTGTGAAAGGGCCACAATATATGCATTTTGCTTAACAAATTCAAGATAACCTGATGTTTGCCTAGTCAGCTACAGCTGTAAATCAACCCTTGGTTAGTTCGGTGCTTGGACAAAAAAGAAATGGATTGACTAGAATAACCAGACTGAGTTACTTGCACACTGCTATGCTATTGGAAAAAGGTCATGCCCTTAAGTCAAAGTCAAAGTGATGTGGGGCAACTATCAAAAACTGAGAAGAAACCACCAAAGATGCACAACAAAAGGAGTATGAGAAAACGTTGGTGATAAACTAGCGTTTACTTATTCCGACTGACTTTTATTGTCTGTGTCAGCCCTCATTGTCAGGACCATGTTATATTGTCAACCGAAAGATCCAGCTGAATCAGCAAGCCACGGACAAAGCCAAGGATGGAAGAATTTCAGAAAACACAGTCGATAGTGTTACCTGATAAATGAAATTAATTTCCTGTTGCATTTTTCTCATGTAAATGTCTTGGATCATTCTGTTGCTCATGTGGTAATTTACTGTTGTGAGTCTCAGATGGGTAAACCATGGGTTCTCAATAGCCAATGAAGTACTGAGTGCTTATGCATTCCAAAAACAAAACAAATGTAAATGTCACCTGTCAGTCTCATTGGTGGCATTTTTCTGAGCCAGTCAATAGGTCAATATGATGTCCCAATAATAACACATTTGTTCAAATTTAGTGTTGCCTCAAAAGTGCACACTAACAGACATTTAGAAAATATATATTGTGTTGTCTTTAGATGTATAAGACCTGAACAATATTATACAGACCATCCACATCAACCCCAACTGCCAGCAACGTTGCAGCTTTTCGCAAACAATTTGGCCAATATAAATGCACCTGTAATATCAGGTACTTGCGTGGAAAATTCAGACTTGAGAGTTCAGTCATGGCATCTTTGAAATGAGCATAGGATTGAGATGCAATTCTGGATGAATGTTTATCAAATACTCTCTTGCACAGTATAGATGTAAGAATCTTTATTCATATTTATCATTTGTTTTAGGGTAATTATTTGTGTATTTCAATGTAGAGTAATCATGCTAAGGTCCAAACCCATACTATGGAATTACATGGCTCTTCAAAGCAGACATTTCTGCAGGGGTTAATCAGTTATTTCTTTATAACAGAACACTGTAATATATAACCAGTGTTTGTTACATTTCTTAATTGGGTTCATAATTGGCTTTGTGAAATCCAGAAAACAAATAATTTGCTCATCAAGACATATACTTTGACAATAGCTTAGAGGATAGTATTTATGTAATACTTTCCACAGGTTAGGTGGGTCAATATGCAGTACATTAGGGACTTTGTGAAAACAAGAAAACAAATAGTGTATAAAACATGTATATATTTGATCACACTCAAAGTAAAACTGGAGTAGAATATTTGTAGAGTTCCTGAATAGAAGGTGTGTAGAGAATCCCTGAGTGTTTACTCCTCTTTATTAATGCTATTATGTATATGAGATTTTACAGCTCTCTGGTTAGGCCATGATGTCTGCTGCCCTTTCCTGATGTTGCTTGTCAGCTGTGTCACTGTGGCATATGGCTGTGGCATGGTTTGCTGGAGAGTTGACAGTGCTCCTGTTAGCAGTGCATTTTCTCTGTCTCTCTGTGTGAGTGGGTGTGTGGGTCTCTGTGTATATGATTGTTTGTGTGTGTGTGTGTGTGTGTGTGTGTGTGTGTGTGTGTGTGTGTGTGTGTGTGTGTGTGTGTGTGTGTGTGTGTGTGTGTGTGTCCTTTCTGACTGTGTGACCTTTCTTGAACACACACTGACTCTCTCTTCTTCCTTTCAAGCTTGACTGAAGCTAGACAAGGCCTTTATTTATTATTTCATGTTTGTATTTTCTCTTCGCTTTATGTATTTGTTTCCTCACAGTTTTTCTTTCACTACCTGTCACCCAGTAATGGTCGACATTCAGATTTGATTTAACAACGTATATTAATAAGGCCATAATATAAATGTAATAGCTTAAATCACTTTTGAGTTGTCAGTATCTGAATTTGCTATGAAATGAGCTCTGTACTGTTTGTGTGAGAGGACATAAATGGCGGCTAATATGAAGTGGTGGTGAGACAACAGTGTTATATACTATAAAGCGTATCCTCATAAGTCGCACTTTATAACGACTGGCTTCTTCTAATCTAGCCAAATGAATCCAGCTCTGGCATTATATCTCCTTTATTCACTTCAAAGAGAGACAACTTCAAAGCGATATCCTCATGGATGACCACACTCTCACTGAGATCACGTCTAGGTCACGTCCGAGCTTAATTCTCTTTGATGAAGTCATAATAAATACTCCAGAACGCTGACACTGGCTGACGCCGGTAATTAGATCAAATCAATGAGAGACAATTATTAGCGAGATACAAAGACCTCTTCATCAAATAAGGCATCACAAGAGCAAGATTAGAAATTCGTGCGTAAATGAATCTGGACAGCTTTGATAACTGGTAATGATTTGAGGAGCTGATGGGAGATTCAGAAGTTGTAACAGGAGCACTAAACCGAGGGACATGTTCACACAATGAAACTAAACGAGTGGACATCTTACTATAGAATGGTCATATAATATTCTGGCGTTGAAAAATGTGTTAATATCCACATACTCCACATTCACATGGCTACTTTACTCACAATGACATATTAATTTGCTTATTGTAAACATACATTAGCTCAAGTAACCCAACACAAGCATCTAGAAACAAGCCTGATGGAGATGCCATAAAATTATAATAAAGTAACTGCAAAAATGCATCAATGTAATGATAATATTCAATCATCATCAAGTAGTACTACTTTTTATTTACTCAACTGATTTGTACCAGAAATATCCACATGTGTCAACCTGTGGATCGGCAATAAAAAGAACATGGTTTCAGACAAAAGAGACCTCAAAGGTTTAACCTTTTGCATGCATTATTTTTTATACCATCAACGTGTTCAAAACAGCCTGACACAGCTTGGCATTCAATCATGAACACAGACATGATGCTTATACAATATACACCACTTCAGACAAACACACACAAACAAACACACACACTAACACGAACACACACACACACACACACACACACACACACACACACACACACACACACAATGCACATCCATAGCTGGTAGTAGTAAGCTCCCCAGTTCCCCTTGAATTAGATTTCACTTTCAACTTAATCTCTTTATTGGAGGAGACATTTTTTTCTCTCTCTCAAACAGGGGTTCTGCAAGATGTACACTAATCCTTGCCTCCGCGACTACCCAGGCCGAGCTTTGATCACTCTGTGTTTGATGGGAGCTATCGACAGACCTCATCTGACATGGCGGATACTCCTTGGCTTCCGTCCCGCACTCACCATGCAGGACCTGTTGAAACTGATGAGATTAAGAGCAGATAAAACTAAGCCGCAGTACAGTGCGGCACCCCAGAGGAAATTGTTTTTAAAGCGAGAGGCGACAATACGAAATGTTTTTGAAATGTTAAACTGCCCGTCCACTGGGAGCCCGTGCTGTGTTTTAAAGCTGCAATATGTAATATTGTGAGATATTTGAGCCGGCTCTCTTTACGATCAGGTAAATGTCATGAACATACAGACTGACCAAAATAAGTGTTGGAAACTCCCGGACTTTGTCATCTTCAACTGAAATTTCAACATGACCTGGCCAAAATCGGGAAATGTTCAAAAGGAGATGGGCTCTTAATGATAACCTCCGGTGTGATTTACAGTAGAGGTTGGAGTGGGAACATCCTTTCAAGAAGCCCTGCTGTAGAGGTTACATTGCCTCTGGTGAGTAATGACATTTTGAAAGACTAATAATCCTCTAATGAAGCTGCATTTTTTTGTCGGGCAGTTTCGGGGTCAGCTATGAGAAGGGCTTTCAAGGCAGGCTTTTCTGTTGGGAGATAAAGACATAATCAATGTCTGACTCAACCCGGCATTGAATAGGTGACACACTCACTCTGGACACATGGTTTTCCTTCATACGCAGGTGCCTATTTTCTCATTTCCCCCTTGTGTTTGGATCAACGTTCACTTGCATATAAAACCCAAATTCAAAAAGCATCATTGGTTGGCTCAAACAGTACTGGTTGTTGTCCTGGTCCACACATGGAGCGTATTATTATTCTCGTATGCTCAGGCTCAATTATTCAGCGGTGAACTGTACCAGTGCACACACACACATACACATATGCTTGAGTCAGAATCGCGTGGTCCTGATGATCGGCAAGGTCGAATTGCTATTCATGATGCATAAGCGACGGAGCAGAAGGCATGCATCTGTGTGGAAAGCAGACGGGCCAGATGAGTTATTTGGAGGCCCATGCATGGGGACTGCCCCCCCACACCCCCCACCCCACCCCACCCCGCCCGCTCCGCTCTTTACCCTCCCCATCTCTCTTTTACAGGGAAGATGAAAGCCAAGAAATGAGCCCTCACAATATTGGGTGTCATGTTCAGGCCACACTCAAACACACACACACACATTCTCTTTCTCTCTCTCTCTCACACACACACACACACACACGCTGGGAGCCAGAGAGGACACAGCTATTCTTCTCCTCCCTCTAAAAGAGAGGAGTCATCGGGGGCTGATGTCTTGACAGAGCCCCGAGATGCAGCGGGAGGGGAAATTACCCGCCCTGTACCTCGGCCGCCGCTGGAATGAATGAAAATTCGTCAGAAGCGCTTTTCCCATTTGTGTTTGTTTGAGCAGAATAGGTGCCGTCTGAATGCCAAAGCCCAGCTGCCTCTTTCCAACATTATTCATGTCGAGGGCCACGCTTGACGAAGAGGGGGGAATTACAAATTACTGAAAAGAAATTCAAAACAAAGTGCTTTTGAGCTATTGGCACTGGCCAAGTGGACCCGGCATTGGTTTCTTTAAGCCCAGAGTTGTATTATGGCTGCAATTTAATATCTGAGAGAAGAGGGATCAGGATTTTCATAATCTTATGATAAGGAAAAGGATTTAGAATGAAGAAGGGATTAATTCTCAGATCTGCCAATATGGTGGACGAACGTTTTTCCTGGGAAGTGATATGTCCCTCCCTGTATACAACCACTAAATATAACCCAATTATCCCCTTTCTCAGAATTTAATTTGCCCATGACATGTCTCAGTGCAGGACCTGGAGCGGAGAGGTTTATTGCACTTCTGGGTCTCAATGTCCCAAAGCCCATCTCCATGGATCTGCGCATAGGAAGATACCAGCTTCAAAGGCCTTACTAGTTCGATACTGCATTGCTCTGGAAAACAAGACTGGTGGTGAAGGTGCAGGTCCATAGCCTTATGCACTTGAGTCATGTTTTGTCATGACTTGAGTCATGTTTTGTCACTTGCCTGATGTGGTTGTCATATCCTCTCCAGACTCAGATGAGTAGGATCACTCAAGGTTCACATTATTCTATCGTATCTATTGAAGAATTGATTTACAGTTGGGGTATGCCTGGACAGAAAGTATGGATTCATGGTCAGCATCTAATGGGAACAGAGAAAATGTCCCAAGTTTTGTACAGTCTTCAATTCAGACATGTACGTCTACCCAATTGATCATGCACTTGACTCAGTTAGTGGATAATGGATTGACTCGTGATGTCTTAATGGATTTTACTGTGATCTGTCAATTAGCAGAAAACCTAATTTTGAAGTGTGGATGGAGTCATTTTAACACAGAAGCAAGCACATACATGAGTATGTCAAAATGAGTGAAACTCATTGCATCAAATGTTGAGAGACTTCATTCATATGTAAAGGATCATGTTAATCAATTTTGCCATTCACCACGCATTCTCTTTGATTACATATGGAAATGCCCAGCCATGATGACACTGAATGATTCAAACAACTGCCGAAGAGTTCAAACACAGCTCGCAGAGCAAGGACAGCGAAGGGCATAAGTTTCCCCGTGTCAGAGCAGATTGCAGTAGATGGATCTTGTTAATCCTTCTTTTCTCATGCATGTCGAAGCCCAGCAGAACTTAATGCAGCTTTGTACTCCTCTTCTCATAAAAAAAAAGAAAAAGAGAAAAAAAAACTTGGCCGACATCTTCCTGTCACCACAATGGCAATTTATCTTTAATCTACAGCACAAAGAGATTGTAGTGATATGTTTTCCACTTCAGGCTAAGATTATGTTGAGTGAAAAAATTAAAAAAGCGATAATGAACACAACATTTAAAAAAGTCTCTAGTGTTCATATAAGACTATTCAATCTGATTACAACTTTAAATGTGGTAGTGACTGACCTCGAGTGAGACAAAAACTGGTTTTGGCTGCAATGGGCTCTTGAGACTTTATTCGAAAACTAAACCGCCTTCACAGTCTATACACACATTATAGTATGTGTCACAGTGCTGTAATACCACATTATAACTGAATGATTACAATGTCAAATCCCAACAGCATCCAATCCACTAAGAGCTGTGAATGATCTCTCACCAAGAAGATTTTTCAGCTGGAATACTGAAGATGGAGGGAAACATAAGAGACATTTAATAAACAGTGTCTTTGATGCTGTCCTTTTTGGTTGACATAGCATTTATACCTACACAAGCTTCCTTTCCGGTAACTGTATTCAATATGTACAACATGTATGTATCTATTTCCATAGGATTAACATGTTCATTTCATGTTCTAATACTTCATGCAAATTGAGACTATGGTAACTTAAGGAATACATTTTTTGTTTTACCATTACAGTGCTAAGACTTTCTCCATATACTGTACACCAATTATGCGTTGTATGCAAATATGTATGCATATTTATAACATTGGTGTAACGATCATCCAAATCAGCAAAACATGTGTATATGAAAGGCTGATTGCTAAAGACATTAATACTTCTCAGTTATAAGTCAAACTCATAACAGAAGAACAAACAGGAAGAAACATTAAAGTGCTACTATGGACAGTGCTGTGTTAATTTACTAAGTCCTTTCCTCATGAAATAACATTAACACAGTAAAATCCACAGTATCCTTTTCTCCTGATTTCTGAGCTTCTACTTGCCTGTTTGCTCTGCTGTGTATTGGAAGGCTCTGCAGGACGACCCTACAGCTTATTCTGGCCTGAGTGCCACCAACCCTGCCCTTTCTCAAACTGGCCCCACAGCTTGCACACTGACTCCCAACAGAGATTTCAGCTCCAACTGAACAACCAGCCCTGACGCTATAGCAACAAGCTGGAGAAATGTCTCGGCGTGGGCCACCGTCTAACTCCCAGCTCTGATTGGCTTCATCAGACGGCAATGTGGGACTGTGGGGGTCACACAAAGGCCTTTGCACTTACCAAACAGTGTTCCAAAGGAGCACCACTCCATCCACAGCACAGAGGGTGGGGTGGTGTGTGTTTGTGTGTGTGTGTGTGTGTGTGTGGGGCTTGGGGGGGGGGGGGGTGACCCAGCGGGACGTCTAACCAGGGGTGGGTGAAGCGCTCAGGCAGCCCGCTGTAAGACTTTGACACATTTGTCACCGTGGGTTGATGAGGCAGAGCTGAGACTGGAGAGGAGGAGAGAGGGAAAATTAAACCCTGGGGGACAGACACAGAGGGGGCAAATGGCTGGCAACCTTCAGGACCACGGCAGACTGCAACAGCATGCAACCAGTTGACTCTTAAATGCAAAAAGATGAGTGTTTGTTTACAAAAAAAGCAGTGCAACAAAATATGTGTGGGAAGGCCTGTATGAATTTATCTCTCTTTCTGTGTGTGTGTGTGTTTGTGTGTGTGTGTGTGTGTGCATTGTCTAGTCTACATGAAAGGAAAAAACTAATACAAATGTAATACCCTTTCATCTAGGTCTATTTACACAAGTTTGCGAGCGGCTCTACGAGCGGATACAAAGTGAGGTGCTGACGTGTTGTGAACTCACGCAGAAATATGCAGGCACACACAAACACTTGAGGCATGCTCTGTTTTTACACATGCCTCCATGAAAGTCAGGCAAGAGATGATCAACACGTTGCAAACGTTCCTGTCGGATGGTTTGTCACTGCCACAGCTGCCTTTGTTGTGATTGTTCTTGTTGTTGATTGCTCATTGGCTCTGTCTTTTGTAAATATTCAGAGTTTTGCCTCAGGTGGACTTTTTTTCCCCCCGTTTCCTCAACTCATTATTTGCCGAGATTAATAGAAATGATGGTATCAGTGGCAGCAAAGGCAGCTAAGCTGTGTCTAATAGGCTCGCGTCTAGACACCCCATTCCAATTATCCACTGTAAATAGATTCCATAATTCTGCTCAAGGCTTTGTTTATTCAATTCCCCACTCTTCATATCCCTGCTATGATGCTTTTAAAATATTCACGTAACTCAGAGACTGAAGGTTACTCAGAGCAAAGGAAAGACGGGAGCTACAGAGGGGAAGGGAAGGGAAAGATAGAGGAAGATGGGGAAAACCCCTGAAATGGATATGAAATTAACCCTCAACCCTAGGATGACTTGCAGTGATGCTTCAGTACAGAGTGAAAAGAAAAGGATCTGTCTTCTTCACGTCAACCGATCTGTAAAATCGTAAAAAGGTATCCTGGCAGTTGACCTGATGTTGTGGGAACTTAGCAACAGTGTCTTGAGAACAGGATATAGCCATGCAGTGCTGTTTTTTCCCATCTTAACAGGACTCCACCAAACACCTTTACCTTTATTATTCACTACCCATTGTAAGACAGAGGCAGTTTTTATTTTCCATCTTTTTAATGATCACTAATTTCCTATGCTAAAACCTCTCACCTTGATTTTTCATTACTCTTGCCCTAAAAACTGTATTAAATAAGTACATGAAGTGTTGTCAGTTGATAAATAAGTAAATGAATAAGGCATATAAATAAGAACAGAGAGAACACATGAGTAAATGAAAGAATTAATGAAGGAAGAGAGGGAAGGAAGGAGGGGATGAGCCAGCGGGGGGGGGGTGTCAGAAGTCAAGCCTTCTGATGCCGCTGAGAATACTTGCTAACGGCGCAAAAGAAAAGTCAGAGACTGAAGTAGCCAACTTGAAGTCATCATCTGCCGCATGGCTCATCACAACTGACATCAAGTCACAACCTAAAATCTCAATATAGAGAGGACTGAATCTTTCATGAATTTATCATCTCTTATTTATGGCAACACTGTGCCCTTTCTTTCTTTCTTTCTTTTTTTTTTCTTTTAGGATGGGTAGTCTGCGTGCCCCACCCTGCAGTGACAATAGCATCTGTAGAGGGCTGTCCCACTCTTTGCCTGATCAAATTTCAAGAGCAAAGCTGCATTGACCTTGACCCCCGAAGAAAGTCAAGTAGGTTATAGTGCTACAGAGTTATATCTCTCATCAGCTCTCTCTCTCTCTCTCTCTCTGATTACTTGCTTATTACACCATGATGGTTTTCATGCTATCTGACTTCTAATTCCAGTGCCTTTGTACCTCAGTTAAAGCATCTGTTGTTTTTACAGTGGCTTTCGTTGGAACATTACAAATACAGACAATCTGTCCCAGCTGATTTGGGAACATTTCAAAAAGGACAGGTACAGGACTGTAGGCAGTTGTTGCATGCGGCACACAGTCAGAGAAAAACAGATATTTTTTTTCTCCAAATATCAAAGTAAACAAGATTTTAAAAAGTATCCCCCTTTTCATTTCTTCTGATATATTATTCAGCATCCAACCTTTTCAATCACTCCAGCTTGCATGCATTTGCTGAGCGCTGCAATAAATAATTAAATCCATCATCATTATTGATTGTCATAACATTTATGTGGACAGGAGGGGATTTTTGTTTTTCCCCCAATAAAAAATCATTATTCAATATAATACTGAATACTGAAGCCACCCAATAAATCCAGCGCAGTTTAGAGAGGACATTTCCGACAAAGCCCCGTATCCTTCATAAACGCACAGTTCACTGCATTTAACTCCCGACATGGGAGAGCCAGGAGTCGCTCCGAGCCAATCACTACAGCTTTTATGACCCTATATCCTCCTCTGGATCTGACAAATGCTTTTCATAAGGCAGAGAAAAACTCTTCAATGGCCATGGCCACAGCCATTCAGGCTCTCCAGCAACAGAGAGGCACATAAAGATAAACTGACTGTGATCCAGACTCAGTTTGCACAGCACACAAATAGTGACACAAACTAAATGAGCTTGGCAATGTGTTTTTATGGGATGAATTGAATTGCATTTAACAATGCTCTGAGCACATATTTGTTTTCCCTTACAAGTTTTAGTTAGGTTTTTTTGTTTTGTTTAGTTTTGGCTGTTTGTTAGCTTAGTTGATTGTATGTTTCTCATAATGAGAGGAACACTTCCAGTGCAGGTGTGTGGACATGGGGACATCTTTTTTTTTATCTCATTCGGTTAAAGAAAGAAGGACAAACCCAGAACAGTTTGCCAGTGGCTCAATGCTCAGAGCTCCATACCAGAAACAGTGATTGAATGTGAAGGTGCTTACCTGGGGATACAAAGTGTGTGTGTGTGTGTGTGTGTGTGTGTGTGTGTGTGTATAGTGAGGTGGTCTGTGGAAAAGGTAGTTGGGGTGAGGAGTAGGTGGACTTTTCCAGAATGAGCAGAGGGGAAAGGTTTTCTCCTTAGTTCATCGCGGCTTCTTTGCACTCTCTCATCTCTGTTGCACTCCCTTCATTTTGATTTAATTTTTAACCCTCTCACCTCCCCTTTTCCCTTCCCTTTCACGTTGTTGTTGTCTATATTTTCTATATATTTTCTACATGTTCTTTCCTCCCTCTCTCCCTGTCTGTCTCTGTGCGTGTGCGCGCGCATGTGTGTGTGTGTGTGCATGTGTGCGTGTGTGTGTGGGTGTGTGCGCGTGTGTGTGCGCGCGTGTGTTAGCGGTGGTGATTCAGAGGGAGTAGCTGTGTGGGGAAATGGCCTCGGGGCCCTTCCTCCTGCTAGGGGCTGGGGGCAGGAGATGTGGTGAGTGCCTGCCCCGCTCCAAGCATGAGCGCTGCTCCCCTGCGTCTCCCACACTTTATCTTGCCTGAGCAAGCTGGGCCGCCAGGTATTCGCAATGCACTATTTGAAAAAGAAAATTGTAAAAAATGTCTCTCTGTCTCTCTCTCTCTCTCTCTCTCTCTCTTTATCTCTTTCTCATTTCTTCTTTCGGCATGCTAAGTCTGATAAATTTGTGCAATGTAAAATCTTAATGTAACCCTGACATCAAACTGATGTGATTTATTAAACTATGCAGTTTTTGTGTGTGGTTGTATGTTTTGGTTCCACACACAATGTAATCTGACGTGAAGTTAGGTAAAATCATCAACCAGCTTTCTTGAAGCATCCATACTGAACAGTATTTATGCTCTTTCTGCGTCCAATTCTTGGAATTGCTGTGAAGGCGCACCTGTCCTGTTTACCATTTTTTTCAGTAGAAGTAGAATCTAAGCAACACGTCAGGAATCAAGTGATCACAGATAAAGTTAAGTCCTTTTTGTTGTTATTTCTTTCATGAAAGAAAATATATTTATTCAAAGCCATAATTTTTGTTTGTAAAATACATAGAATTGAGATATGAGGATGCGAAGGCTGACTGAATGCCAATTGTAGACTGAAAATATATACGCGTTAAATAATAATGAGACATGTGAATGTGTAGGTTAAACAGTCTGTTAACTGTAACCAAACGGTTGAAATGAAAGCAGTGCAGAGGCAATGGTAACATAATTATGTTGAGCAAAATATAAAAGAACACACATATAAGGATGAATAGAGACATCTCTGTTGTTATCACGACATTACCATACTGATGCAGTCACTTAACATCCCCTCAGCATCTCGTCTGCAGGCACAGGGGTGCACATGTAACCTGAGCTGTGTAGACAAGCACAGTCGGACACCAGACCTGAACTCGCAACTTCGGGCATGGGAGGCAGGCATGCTAGCAAGGAGGCTAAAACCCATGGGTGCTAGCATGATAACAGGTCGTTTTTACATTACAATACACTCCAGTTAATACATCAGAAACATTTGTCACTGTCATTTTTGTTAGTAATAAATTAACTTCCCAATCAAATAGGTAGCCATATAACATCGCCCAGTTAACTTCTCGTGGTAACGGGTTACTTTGCCGACCTTGGCAAATCTCTTTTGAACTAAAACATGACATTTTTCACATTACTTAATATTTTTCTCTATATTGCCACAATTGAAGTTGTTATCTTGTTCATCATTATCATTATTATTTGCAGTTACAAGTGCTATAAATGATCATTGTCCATTGGGTGTAAATGCATTGCTGGTAAAGCTATGGTTTTGAACTTCATGAGCTAATAAAGAACCTTCCAACAATCCCTTCCAATAGTAACAACAGATAAAGAATGACAATATTGATGTCGCATATACCCCTAAATAAATGTGTAGTTGCACCTCTGTTCATGTGTGTGAACTCCCCCCTCTCAAGGTCCTGTTTGCTCAGGAGTGAATCTGAAATGATTTTACCAATTAAAATTTCATGGCCCTTGAGAATGGTGTGCAACATCTGGTGGCTTTGGCAGAAATCACACTTAACTTAGCAAAGAGACAGGCGTGCAAAATAAAGAGAGAGAAAAAAAAGGGCTCCTTTTAGCTGAACAAATGATGGTGTGCCATTGATGTATCAGGGAGTGGTTAGAACTTTCCGCAGATAACACATCCTTGGTAATGTATTGGTCAGTTTATCCAACAACGCATGGAATAACTGCTGATCGAATATAACCTGATGAAAGATTTCGGGAGAGCGTGCAAACATTTCCACATGCTACGTTCATACCTACAGCCTCTTTTAGGCAGTACCGTGTGAGTGTAAAATTCCATTTTAGCACAGCTGTGATGTGTCTGGGCCCTAAGGCATAGCTGAAGGTTGTTTACTTCAGTGCTTAGCAGAAGCAGTATTGCACCACAAACTCAAATGCACTAGTGCCTTTGTAAATGGCTGTTTCCAATTGGTTGTGCACATATAGCTCCAGGTAAATCTAGGTTCTATTTCAAGGCTGAAAGTTCATTCTTCATTATGTTTCATGAATTGTCCCTTAGTCCTACTAATGCATAAACTTCCATACGGATTCATAGGCACCTAAGCTGAGAATGTAAGCAGCTTTCCCAGTGTTTTGTGTCTATGAGCATTTGTCCTGGAACTTGTAGACTAAAATGATGAATGGCATCTACTGATTGAATGCAATGATGGAGAAAAAACACTGGCATTGGCCTTTGACTTTCGATATTTTCTCTTTCCACCTCTCAGCATGATCTGGTTGTCTGTTTGCTACAGGAGGTCTTAGTATGATCAGGCTTGTGTTGTGCTGTTCACACTGTCATGACAGCCCATTGGGATGAAATGTTTATAAACTCTTGTACACAAAGACCTCTTTTGAGGAACTTTTACAAAAGCTGTTCCATTAACCTGTTTCCAGACCACGGGGAATGGAAATGGACAAAGCCTTTTTTAGGCCTAGACCTCCCTACTGAGAACAAACTAAATCTGCCACCTTGTGACCTTGTGATGTGGATAACCCATTGTGCACATATCTTCAGCTTTCTTTGTTTCACCTGGGATTGTAATGACCTTGATGTGAACAGCAAGGGTAGTAGATGAGCTGGTGTACTCTCTATTTAGTGCTTGTATACTGCAGAATGATTTCAGGGACATGCAGTGGTAAGTTTTGAACTAGCACTCTTTCAGTGGTTTTAGTGTTTTTTTCTCCATCACCCCTCTCTTGGCTGAGCTATAGTGTACTGACAGCCTGCTTACTTCTCTCCTCTCATCACCAGTCACATGAGGTTCAGCAGTTTCTTTACTCTTGTGTGGAATATCTACATTGGCCCATGCAAGCTTTTTCTCTATTGCAATGTAGCAATGTCCATTGTGGTTGCTCGCTTGGCAGCCCTTCTAGCAAGTACGTGTCAGTGTGCTGACGTGACAGTGTACTGTGTCCGACACCAAACTAGCCGTACCGCATATCGGTGCGTTATATGACCGGCATACAAAGAGAGAGAATGACATGGACGAATTATGAAATCAAGGGCTCGTGGGCACGAAAGCCTCCTGGGCCCTCTGACTCCTGAGTCCGTGCAACGAGCTCATCAAGAAGCTACTCATAGTCCAACCATCCTGTGCCTGCGTGACATATACCTGTACATTGCCTGCATATTCTCTCAAGAGTCCACCCTGGAACAGCGGGGCTAACTTGGTTCAGGTTTTTAGGGCCCCTGGTAGGCCCATGCGATGATCCACGCCAGAGAAAGACTAATAATTTAGATGATATTTTCCATTCCATTCCGCTAAAAATGTAGGTAAAAGTTTGTTGTGTGTGTGAATGAAAATGTAAGGAACTATAGTTGTGGAGGTGTGGGTGTACACTGATGGGGTGTGAAGCAGTACTTGAGTTAAATTCTTTTTTGAGCATTTTGTGAAATTAACATGTATGCATAAGGAACAATATGGGCTTCTTTGTATAAATGTACTTGCCATTTATGTAAAAAGTTTTGAGAAATATGCATGCATGTATAAAATGTAAGATCATTGGTTGAAGGCAAGAATATGTTTGAAAACAATACTAAATGTAGAGTATCAACATTTATAACACGACAGGGGTGTACACTATCATAATAATACGTTTAAATAGAGCCGCAAGCAGCGACCATTGGGGTTAACGGGCCCAAGTAGTGAAAGGTGAATGATGATGAACATACAAAAGACATTTAAAGACAAAATTAATTTTAAAGATAGACCAAACCATGTCAGAGAAACAGAGGAAAGAATGTTGTAGGTTGCTGTAGTGACATCTTTATTTGAAGTTGGGTTAATAGGTTCAACATGTCGTTATTAATGAAGTTTGAGTTTCATGAAATTTGTCGTGCATTCAAAGAATGTGGTAGTTACGCAAGGTGTCAAATTTCATGAAGTTTGAACCTTTACGTCACATGACAGCGCTAGTGAAGCGCTAGATTATTGCGTTGGACATTATTCGCTAGGGGGCGCTATTTCACAAATGAGTTCATGCGTCTTCTAGAGGCCAATTTAGCACTCTGAGATTCAGCCGAATATAGAGTACGCTATAAATTAAATTAATTGTTATTATTATTAACTTGCCATCAAATTGTTGTACTTTGTACCCAAAAAGTGCATTGAGCCAGCCACGCTTCAGGGACACAGCTAGGTGTCATCTTTGTGACTAAGATTAGCTATACATATTATAACACTAAAAAAGCAGTACCACAACAGCTGCATTTCTAATTTGGATGCCTTATGTTGATCTTCTTATTCACAGTGTGGGTTCTATCCAGGACTATTTACCACAGTTATGTGAGTGTGACAGTTCTTAGATAGACTAGATTAGATAACCTGGACAACCAATCATTTCACATTGAAAGTGATGTAAGAAGATCAGGGAGAGGTAGCTTAGCTCCCTTAACTCTCTCTAATAACTCTGTGCTGCTTAACAAAGCATTGCCTAGTGGAAGCGCTAACATGGTATTGCTAGTCTCCATCTGCCAGCTGTGTTAATGGGCTAATTTGAGAGCTAATGTTGCATGATGCTGTGGATGAGATAGCATCATACATCTGTGAAGTTGCTCTAATTCCCTGTGAGCTGAGATGGCAGTGAAAGCATATGACATCACACTGTGCCAGCCCGGGCTTGACGCTTGCCCACTCAGAGACACGGACGGGAAGCAGAATGAAGTTAAAGAGGAAATGTCGCCTTGCTTTTGTGTCCCTCAGTTTTCACCGACGCCGCAGCGCTCGCTCATGCCTTTGTTCACAGGTTCATGACCTCGCAACTTCCTTCAATGCGAGCCATTCCCAAAGACAAACAAGCTACCTCAGTCACAGATGATGAGACTGCACACAGCTGACTAACTTGACAGAATCATCATCACACTTTGGCACCACTGTGAGACTAGGTGGTAATCTGATTAGTAGGTACTAAAATAGAACCGCAAGTGAGGCAGAGTACTTGAGCGTGTGTTTATATGAATCGCTGTGTGCATGTGTGTGTGACCCTGTCTGAAAACAACAACACCGCAAAACACAGTGCCACATCATTCTTTGAATTCTACAGGCCCAGACTGCTCAAATTCACATCACTTCTTTGGTAATCAGTGACTTAGAATGAAATATTCTACATCAAACAACCACCTGCCATTATGGCAGCTTTATCAGTCAGGTAATTATTTGCCCAGCTATGGGCAAGCCATATACCACCTCATAATATTGATGACACACTATCTAAACAGCTTAGCAGCCTGAAAGGCTTTCTATATTATGTCAAATCACAGATGCTAATGGGCATTTTTGGTGTGACACTGCCTCATTACTGGAGACAGGACTGGCATTAGCATTAAAGGTGTCCATTAAAGGTGTAATGTGCAAATGGTATAATGTTGTGTAGAGGTCATATAACAGAAAACTATGGTGAGATTTGGATTATGCTTCGCAAAAAAGGATTAGCCCACAATGAGGGACAACCCCCACCCCCCATAATAAAAAAAACAAAACACTGAATTCAATGGAGTGCTCAGTAGGTAGACATTATATAGTGAAGAGTACACAGTATAAAGTAGGCTGTACCTGCAGGACAAATGTCCTCATAAGCAGTAGTGTAACTTTACTGACCCCATCAAAACACTTCAATGGGATGGGTTATCGACATTTAGCTGGGAGTTTGATTGACAGGCAACCTGACGAATCAGAAGAATAGTATTATAAGCTTTGTTGTAAAAGTAATTACACCACATGGGCAACACCTGTCAGTTTTGAAAGTGGTGTGATTTTTATATTTTGAGGTTTCAGACTGAAGTGTAGGAGATGATGGAGATTCACATCTAATTTCCGTACATTCCAGAATCACTGTCACATTTTAACAGTGCAGTGTAAACCTTGCCGGCATAGTTGCTTGAACCTGTTCCCTTGACATCCAGGTTGGTGATGACCCCAAGACAAGGTATAAATAGTTGGCCCATATGATGATGACTCTGCTTATAGTTGTGGTGCTGATGCCAAAGATGTCTACTATGACCTTCTCTTTCAGGTCGACTGCAACACGACAGCAGTACAGGGACGGCTCATCCACATGTGCCAGTCTACGGTTTGGACTTGGTTTCTCAATTATCATTGTGTCGTCCATCCTCTGTGCTCTACTCCAGTACACTTGGAAGCTAAGTGGGCAACTTAAATTTTAATTTGAAACTTTTCATCAGTAAATTTGAATTTTTAATTTGAAACTCTTCATCAGTTGCACAGTATCTGTTGATATGTAGTTTTGTTCCAGATAGGTCACTGAGCTGAGATTCTAATTCTCTAACCTTGGCAGTAGCATCCAGTTCAGAAGTATAGCGAAAAACCCCAATATATTATTAATTCATTTAAATTGAGACATTTCATCAGGCTTGCAAAGCAGCGTGCTGACCAGATGAAGGGTGGTCTGTTGTGGGTTGTAGCTCATCTGCTTCTTCCACAGCAGAAACTCCACGAACGTCTACTTCAAAGCGAGCACTAACCCGCTCAAAAGCTTACTGTGCTTTACCCCAGTTGTTCCAGAAAAATCACTGTAGTGCAGCACCAGTTTTCAGTCTTTTTCTGTCACTCTTTGGATCGTAAACATTGTCACTTTTCGAAGTGTATGCCACGGACTATATTCAAAGAAAAACATTTGTCATTCCTTATTAACTTCACCCAGGTGCTCTGCATTTCTTTGTCTTTTGGGAAACGAAGATAAGGATGCCGCTGTTTTGAGTTAGAGCAGGTAGGTACCCTGCGATAACACCAGCGAGGGGATTTGGCCGTTGCTTTTCGATAACCCGGAAGTACAGATACTGCTTCACTGACTTCCAAACTCCCGGAAACAGGAAGTGTGATAAAGGAGTATTGGTATAACAAATGGAAACGAAATCCACATAATTTGGGTCCTTGAAGCTAGCAGCAAGGGCTGACGCTGCATTAGCCTACACCACAGCTATTCCCATCAACCAAAAGAAAAAGAAGAAGAAGAATAAACACCATGTCAGTGGAGACAAATGTGTCTTGCTGTTCTCTCTCTTTTGGGGTCTATTTGGGTGCAGGCTTGTCTGCTGGGCAGTGTTATTTTCCTACAAGAATTAATTTTAGTAGGGTGGCAGATGGGGGGGGGGGGGGGGGGTACTAGGTGGCAGGGTGTGTGAAGGTTGGACCCAAACAAAGTTTGGTGGCTGTGGTTCAGCTGTTGTTGCAGTAATCTGTTTAAATCCAGAGTGAGTAGAATATGATGTATGAGCATCTGCTTTTAAAATGAGTTTACGCAGGAACGAGGAGTTGATTTCTCCTGGCAAGAATAATCCCCCCTGTCTGAGAATCTGCGGGTTGAGGAGAGAGAGTGTGTGTGTCTGTGTGTGTGTGTGTTTGTGTGTGTGTGTGTTTGGGGTGTTGCTTGGAGACATCTGATTTGAGGTTTCTTCCAAGAGGTAAAAACAAGAGCAATAGGTGAGAGGAACAAACCCGATCCAGCCAGATATTGACATATTTATTGGATTGGATTTTATTATTAATGTATTAGTATTCTTCATATCCTTCCATTGAATGGCATTGCAAGTGGCTGAAAAAAATGCATGTCGAAGATCTGCATCATAGTTGACCCTTTTTCATGCATTTCCTTGAAAGAGCTCAATCGTTCCTGAAAACCAACGGAAGAGAACAATAAAAAGAGACAGATGAGGCCATGGAGAGCGAGAGGGGGGGGGGGGGGGGGGGGGCAGGGGTGGGGGGGAGTAGGGGGTAAGTGTAAGAACAGGCAGGGAGAGAGGCAGCCAGGAATGAAAAGTGAGATTTCACTGTGAATCCCCAAAGCCATTCATATGGGACCTTAGGTTTTAATTAAACCTGTTGCTATGAAACTGGAAAGCAAGGATAGGTGATGTCATTGAAATTCTCCACACACTCATTTGTCCATAAAATATCACAGAGATCGGTTGATGTCTTGTAAAAAAAAAAAAAAGACATTTATGAATTCTGTAGTTATGTTTTCAAACTCATTGCATCGCATTTCCATATGATATGTGGCTCACAGTTTGCTTGCCATTTTAATACTGATGAAAGGTTCCCAATGTGCCTGTCATAATACAGACACAAATGTGCACCCACCCCCCCACCCCTCCAGAATGTGAAGAGATAGCTTTGCTCTGTTTAATATTGCATACACATGAGTCGCCTCCACTGGTTTGGTGGAGGGGTGGTCAGCAATTATTGTTAACACATGAATTCCTCTGTTCCCCTGGTTATGGGTGTGAAGTGACATCTGCACGGCACTCTGCTGACTCTCGGTCTGACCCATCACGCGAGGCTCACAAAGTCCCTCTCCACTGACTTTCGTGACACAAAAGATTTTCATCTTTCCTGCAGTACATAATGGAAGCCATTCTTCAACACAAGGGAGTGAGAAACAGCATCTGCTGTCAGCAGTGCTCCGCTGTGGTGCCGTCGGACTGAGGCTTGGAGATGTGGGCCGAGCCTGATACCAACCTACTGACCTCAAAGGGGGTGGCGTATCTTTTCCCCTGTTTTCCAAAGGGTAATCCTTCTTCATACAGGAAAATGAGAGGGGGAGCTAGCCGAGACGGTTTCATTTGGAGATTGTTTCAACATGGTTTTAATGTATTTGAAGCATTAAGGGCAAATCTTCCCCTAAGCCTTAGCCTGTCAATAGAGAGGCCATTTCTTGGTTTTTAAAAGATTACATTAAAAGCCTTATTATTTGACATTCAAGATAATTACATTTTATGGAGTGGGTCTGATGAATCACCCACTTACATTATTTAAGAAATCTGTGTGATTCATGTTCGAAGCACTTGTTGTTCAGAAAAAAAAATACAATTTGCCTGTAAAAGCTGTTTCATGTAATTCGTATTGTTCATTTTTCTAAAAGCATCACAAAACATGATTATTTTACAATTATAAAACGTAAACCTTTAAAGAGGAACAAAGGTCTTGAAGACATTTATCCCCATGCTTTAACAAGCAGAAACGTTAAAATGATATAATTTACAATCTGATGTGACCTATCAGACACGCCCTGAAGACAGGTTTGCAAAATGGCTGAATGTGAGGTGTCCAGTCTCATGGAGGTGTCCCTGTGTTGGTTAATCATGGCTGATTAAAGTGACATTGTGCACCCTGGTGTCTGCACACATCACAGGGCAGGATTAGAGATGTGAGATTTTCTGTCTGACTGAGGTAGAGAGGCTCAACCCCCCCCCACACACACACATCCCTACATCCCTAACCCCCACTGTCAACCCCACCCCCCCTTCAGACGACAGACACCCACCGTCAACTGACCTTGTGTTCTCTTCCGCCAAAAGTTGACAGGGATGAAAATTCTCTGATGGCCATAATGGAAAGTAGTAATGTTCCCCCCATGAGCCGGGGCCTCTGCAGGTCCCCCTCCCAACACACACACACACACACACACACACACACAGACACACACACACACACACACACACACACACACACACACACACACACACACACCGCAGCAAGTCATTTCCGCAAAGTGCTATTCCTCTGAGCTCCGCTCTGGCATGTGCCCTTGCCTCCCCAATGAGAAAACAAATACATCAGCCGGTCTGGCCCTTTGGGGGCCTACACACACACCTACACACACACACACACACACACACACACACACACACACACACACACACACACACACACACACACACACACACACACACACACACACACACATTCAACACATTCATAAACACATTTCATTAGAGGCCTGGTGCAGTGACCAGGCAATCTGCTCTTCAGCCCTAATAAAAATACTGGAGAGTCCAGCCTTGTGCATCTGGTCTTTGATGTCTGCTTTAGAGCCAAACAAATGCACATCACCACGGGAAAGACAAAGAGAGGGGGAGATGGAAGGAGTGAGAATGGGGGGGGGGGGTGGGGGGGGGAGAACAAATGGGGGAGAGAGAGAGAGAGAAAAATAGCAGTCTTATTGAATTTTCCCCATAAAAGCATTACAGTGAATTGTGTCTCTGAACATATCAGAACACACCACACAAATGTAAGTAGGATGAATTGATTCATTTTTCATCAGCCAAAAGAAGGGGCGAAGGGACGAAATCATTCTTAATCCGTTTGAAATAATGCTGTTATCAGAACAAACATTTTTGGTTTGTCCGGCGGGACCCTTGCCGTCGCCCCGCCGCTGCCCCTTGCCGTGGCATCGATATCGCCGCGTTAGCCTCCCGAGAGCCACGGGGAATAAAATCTCCCGTTAATAATCATCCACTTGTCTAACACATGAGTACCATTGGTCCTTAATGAGGCCAATCACAGCAGTGTCAGACAAGGGCTAATCTGAGCCCAGCTCGTCAAAGGGCCGGAACATTCATTCTGATGTCTCATTACTAGCGCGGAGTGAGTCTCACACACACACGCACACACACTCTCACACTCACGCTTTTTTCTCTTTTTTTTCTTTTCACAGGTTCTCTTTGACTGAAGTACTATCGAATGTGTTAGAAGGGGGCACTTACATAAATAAAATGTTCCAGCTCTGTGTACAGACCCAGTGTGCCGATCCCTGTTCCAGAAGGCCATGTGGGAGCTGGGTTGTTTGTACGCAGTGATAATGAGTGGTGGTGGTGGGGAAAGAAGAGGGGGTGACAAGTGTAGGGCGACACATCACAGTCGCGTTTCTTTATTTTTCCCTCGCGGAGGGGATTTGGGTACTTTCATCCGGTGTCTATCTCTCTGACCTCCACCGTCTGACTCACTGACCTCCACACTCCACTGCATCAGGAGATTGTTCGGAGCCAAACTAATCAAATATGGATGATATCAAAGTGAAGTCATCTGCGGCCAGCACGAATCAGACCATGCCCCATCTGAAGACTTCGCTCTTCGTCAGGCGAGAGAGCATAATCCTGTGGATAGAGACATACACGCTGAGTTTACAAAATGTTGGCGGACAGGCAGACAATGCGGCATTTTTTTTTTTAGCCTACTGGAAGTTTTTGGCAGATGTACATTTTGTTAACTTAAATGAAAGGCTGTGTCCTTGGGGATTTTTGCTGCAGTTTTGACCACTATTGTGTCATACACATTGTAACAGTCCCAGTCAGTGATGCCCTCTCTACCTCTTCTACCTCTTCTTGCCTCGCTGAACAGTGATTTTGACTTCAGGACATCAATATCGATTCACCATTGAGGGTGAAAGTTCTGTAATTATATAATCAATATTAGACTACATAGGCCTACAGAGACAGAACCTTTTAAACAGCTCTTAAATTGCCCACACACCTGTGTATGGCTGGTATGAGGATTTCCCCCCCCCTAAATGTCAAACGCACACTCTCATTTTTTTATCAGAAAGACAGCACAGGTGTCTGGGTCAACAGCCCCCTTCACTGACCATTATTAGTTTGCCCATTAGGAGCTAACCATGCTTCTATACTAAGGGGGAGACAATCGCTCGCGGAAGTATTCCGTAGAGTGAAGTTTTGTAAGGATGGGGGGGTTGTAGACATCAAGAAAAGCGAGCAGTCAGCTTCTGCCACGACATGACAATCCATGATGTGTTCTATAAGATTGCCTTCAGCCGCTGGACATTGCTTGTATGTGATAAAGAGAAACACATAATGGATTTGTAGGAAGGTACATGGGGGAGATTTATTAAACTTTCCCGTGTTGTGGTCTCATCCAGAGCCTCCTGTGTGAGCGAGAAAGAGACAAGAGTGAAAGAAATGGAGGGGGAGAGAGAGAGAGAGCGACACCGACCTGGGCTTCTCATCGCCACAACTGTCAGATAAAGAAGTGCACCATTTTGTCATCCTTTCATTGCGGCGCTAGACCTCTTTGAATTCTCATTTCCTTGCACTCAGTTCCGAGGCCAAAAAATTAGAAGGCAGCCTCACGTCATTACGCCTTCACAGGTCTTCCTCAAGCACTTTCTCATTCGTATAAAGTGTAAACTTCTTTTTTTTAGCAGTCATTTCACTGACTGATAAATGACCCTTAAAATCTTTGATTGGTGAATGCCCTGCAATAGAAAAAGCTTAAAATACATTTAAGAGAAAAAAAAAGAAAACTTGAAGTCAAGACATAAAGGGAAATGTGAACATGTTGTAGGAGCAGTGGGCTGCCACGTGCATTCTAATTCCTTAATAGGTGGCTCTTGGCCCATTATGCAGGTTTTATCGGGGCCAGTCAAAATCTTTTGCCTGGCCTGGCCTGGCATGACATTTCCCTCTCGAATTAATGAGACGCTCTTGGCCAGAAGACGTGTGGGGAGACCAGCAGCAAGGCAGAGTCAGCCCCCGGGGGTCACGTCTGCAGGCCGCTCTTCGCTTCTCATTTAGCCATTACCAAAGTACTCCACTCCGGTTTGATTAGATGAAGCAACAGTGCACAGCACACGTGTTACATTCACACACATACATACAGTACACACACAGACACACACACACATACATACATACATACACACACACATGTTACACTCACACACACACACACACATACACTCACAGATAGAGAGAGGCTGCCAGGCTGACATCTGCTAGCATAGATAAAACCGCAAACTTGCTCAAAATTCGTAATATTTAATGTGCTGTGTTCCCATCCATTGACTTTGTGTGTCTCAGAACACAATTTCAATTCAACACATTTGAATTTACCAGTGATGATGTAACATGTGACATGATTTAAATAGTAGCCTGTTAGTACAAATACGTATAAACACTAAATCGTGGGAAACATAAACAAGAGTTTGAGTTTGTGTTACCCCACTGCAACAGAGTGTTGTGTTGCGTTAGTCGCTCTTTTCCTCCATGATTACTCTAGCTGATTAATTACATTGATTGGGTGGCTATCCTCATGAATCATGCTGATTAACATTGTCCATAAAATGAAACAAACAATGAGACATTAGCTCAATAACTTTGTGCAGAAGCTGTTAGAAGCATGGCCATGATGGTCAGCAAAGACACTGACATTTATATTGTGCGTGGCAACTCCATCTTCTGTGTGTGATTTAACATATCCCTTATGTCAAACATCTACAAACCTTACTCACACAGCCCCCCCTGGCCCCTGTACACCTTGTATTAACCATGCACTTGGCTGTTTGGATCCTGATCAGTGACCACCGGACTACACCATGTGCAAGTGGACCCAGATCACAGTATGGTCTGAATGTGTTTGGATCATCCAAGCCACAGTTGGTATCAGAGAGGACTTTCATACCTTATTCAACCATGATTTAAATGCAAGTGTGTTTGCTGTATCCTTACAGTGAGGATCACTGGATGGAACCCTTTAAGTATACTTGTTTTTTTTCTCACAAGATGCTTCTCCTTTGTGTGGTCATCTGAAAACCTCCATTCTTACACGCACTCACATACTTAGCGCATCTCTTGGCAAGTTTTAGCCCGAAATTTCTGGTGGGGCAATTTTGTATGACGTCATGTCATCGTCACAAGAATAGAGCTAGCTGATTATTATATTATTATTATTATATATTTCGTGGGGCACATCTAAAACTGCCCCATCTCCCAATGTAAACTTTGGCCTGTGTCGCTCACGCTTATTGGTGTTTCCATAGCAACAGTCTTATGTTTGCAGCACTGCCCCAGAAGGGGAGGGACAATGGAAAGCAGGCAGCATTTCACAGAGCAAGCACAAACACAAAAACACACACAAATCAAATTACTCCAAAACAGCACTATAATGCTTGTGAGTCTAGTTATTCACACACACATTTACAATTTAATCTCTACTTAAAATTAAATAAGATATATTTTGCCACAAAGCACAGATGTATTGAGCTTTCTGCACCACAGCGCCATCTGGATCTGGTGGGGCACTGCCCCATGTGCCCCTAATGTAGAAACGCCACTGTACCCTCTGTATTTTTGAGTCCACTGGAAAGATATTAATACCGTGTGAATGCTCCTCAGAATTCTGGACGTATGGTGTATTCTGACATTTAAAGCAAGGTGACAATACGAAAGGATCCACATATGAAACATATGAATGCCATATGCAAATGGGGCCTGCATCACGTGGTAAGCTTTTCTTGGGGTGGTGAAATGACTTTAACATTGTCATTAGTCACCTGGCTTGTCTGATTCTCACTCCCCTTTCACTTGTCATCATGTGACCTTTTGTCTTTCGCGATTATTCTGAGGTTGTGTTGCACATTAGAATGCCCGGTGCATGCCCGGTGCATTCAATGACTTCTCCCCGCCTCGGGTCTGTGTGTGTGTCATGCAGGGCCCCACTGAGGATCTTTGATCAGAAGATTGATGGAACGTGATGAACCACACCCTGGAGACAAGGAGATGAACTCTGCTGAAGCACTCCTCCTGAGAGGACACACACAAATACATACAAAGACAAGAACACGGTTACAGAGAGAGAGAGAGAGAGAGAGAGAGAGAGAGAGAGAGAGAGACCCTAGTGTACTCAGTGCTTAACTCCACTTTTTTGAGGTAGTTAATCTACCAGAGAATGTTTGTCTGCTTTGGAGACAAGCAGGCCTTGCATTTAGAGGAGCTGTTTGAAGTGTGTGTTTGTAATCAATACCTTAGCCAGTACATGTGTGTATTGTGTAAGTTACTATGCAGGTATGTGAAAAGAAAACCTTCAGCCTCGTAAGACATCAACAGGCAAGAAATGTTTTGTTTTTTTTTGTGTAAATTTGATGATCACATTATTAATAAAGGACATGTTGATTGCCTACAGATGCCAGATGTTTTTATTTTTCCAATTTTTTCAGCATCTTTTCCACTAATTAGTTTCCATGTTTGTTTGTGTTGGTAGTTCTAACTCGGTCTACAAGATACAATTCCAAATGATTCAGTCAGAAGGCTCAGTATAAATAAAGTAAAATAAACAGTTGAGATCCATAGTAGATAAATCTATGTAGAGAGATCCATAGTAGATGAAAGCACTAATGGTGACAGAAACATAAGTAGAAAGGGAGAGCGAGAGAGAGAGAGAGAGAGAGAGAAAGAGAGTTTGCAGGTAAGTGTTGGAGGAAACACATACCCTGACAGCACTCCAAAGCAGCTTTGAGTCGGGCCATGATGGAGAAACTCCATCTTTCATAATTTAAGCAACATTCTCTGCCATTTGCCTGAAACAGCACATCTCCATTTAAGACCATGCATATGTCCTCATTAAAAGACATGCTCTGGTTGCTTTAGGCTTGGCCTCTCATGCTGGATGGCTCTAAGTAGTTGAAATAGATTTGATGTTGGCATTCCGGCAGCCTCCTGCACTCATTCCACAACAAACCTCGGATTGAGAGTGTCTGAATGGTTCAGTGCACAGGGTGTTGAAGGGGTCAACTTTACAATTTCTTTAGAAGAGTGAATGTGCGCACAGGGATATTCACTGTAAGAAAAATGGAACAAAATACATCAATGCTATCCAGCGACTCTGAGTGTATAAGAATAAGTGTAAAGCACACGGCAGTTTGAAGAAATCTAGAGAGACTGAATGGCTCAGTTGTGGGAATCGTAATTACACTGTGGTGATGTGGTATGTTGTGTGAGCTCATGTAAACAGCAGATATTGTCAACAGATGCATGTTGTGGTCGATCAACATTGATGGGTGTAGATGGGGAGCATGAGGAGAAATGTGGAGACAACAAACCACATTGTAGCGATCTACCTGTGCAAAATTGATGATGCCCTACCTCACAATCCTAGTTTTTCTTTTCAAATGACCTTAAGAGGGGAGTAGATTTGAGCAGCGCTTTATTGCAACCCTTTCAGTGGTTTCTGGTGCTATTTCAGTTCATCGGATGACAAAGAGGTGACCATGTGATTTCAAACTGCTATTACCATGGTATCTGGATTCGGTTTCATTCAGTGACAACACATGCTTTGCTTATGCTTTCAGAGTTTTTGCTATAAATGTTTCCACAACACTCAGTGGATTAGCACATTCTATTTTTTAAACTACTTATTCACATGCATATAGAATAGGGATGGGCATTGTTAAGGCAACATCTGGCCACTTTCTTGTTTCCATATTGTTTAGTTAATATCCAAAAATCAGTCAAGAATGTCCTATTTTATGAGTAGACGTAAACGCCAGGTAAAGCCAGTAAGATTGCATACATTACTGGAGTGGCTGAATGCTAAACTCCTCGATTGCATGAACACACAGATCTATGGCAGCTCCTGCTAGTTCAGTTGGAGCCACAGTACACCTACTCTTTCCAATGCTGCCTGAAAGGATAACCAGCAGGACTGACGTGGCCAATACAGCTCAGAGAACTCAGAATTTTCCGGAGGCTTTTAGCGTGGGAGGCCAGGCCTCCACAGCCCAGGTCAGTTGTGCGACGCAGCTGGGGTCAGAGGAACGGAACTCTCGCTAACAGGCATTAAAGCCACCGCTAACCTTTTATACGTGCCATTTCATAAGGAACTCAAGCTGTGGAGGAGGAGATGTGACTGAAATCAATTTTTCTTTTTTTTTGCATTTAGTTTTTGTACTTTTACTCCTCCATTTTCATTATTAAAGTTTTGCTGCAGTCTTGGTGAGAAAGCGACTGACCCAGGCAGGGGATGCAGGATTGATTCCTTTCTGTCTCGGTTTGAAGAAAAAAAAGAAAAGAAAAACAAAACACAGTACCTTGAACCTGATAACTACTTCAGCCACTCCTGGGTCGGGGAATTAAGATGCAGCAGATATCACCTTGACAAGTAAAGCCCCCCCCCCCCCCCCCCAACATACACGGGGAAGGTGAACTTGCCTATGCATAGTTTCATCAGCTTTGCATTCCGCAAGAGCAAATCTAGTGCTCTGGTTTAGATGCTTATCACTTTTCCCCATCTACTGAATTCTAATGGGATATTTAAATTTAAAGACCTTTGTCTTAAATCGGCCGCCACGGAGTGATTAAGTCTGTCAGCGCGGGGGGCTCAGCCAGCTAGATGGCCGAACACCCTGCAGAGCAACCAGGCGCCACCCCCATCCCCCTAGACAGCGGGGCTCCATACTTAACACTGCAGTGGCGCTCAAGCTCACACATGCATTAGAATTGGCAGATCATTTCACCTGAGGACAGTGTCGCCGAGAATAAAAGATATTCTCCAGGTGACACCCCCCCCCCCCCCCCCCCCCCTCTCATTTTTTCTCCTTCACTCTTTTCTTTATTTTTGTTAAGCCCAAGCCCGGTCTCTTGGGCACTGAGTTATATCTAATAACTCCAGCCCTTGTATAGATAGTGTTCTGTGAAGTAGAGGCAGTAGATTCTTTCTCTCTCTCACCCTCACTCTCTCTTTCATCTTACACACACACACACACACACACACACACACACACTCAGGCATATGCACTACAGACACACATTATGTTATTTTCCCTCAGTCAGACCTCAACATTGTTCCATTAGTGGTTTCTGAAGTCTGGTGGAATTCAGGTGCAGAATATTTAGCCCCCCCCTCGCCTCCCCATGTGGAGAGTAACTGGAGCAGTGATTTCCCTCTCTTCAGCGAGCCGTGGGATCCTCACGCTGATGTTTGCCACCTTGTTTATGAAGCCGGCTTGAATTAGAATGTAGACGCAAATGAGTACTTAATGGGGGGAGGGGACAGAACATAACAGAAAAAAAATCAAGTGAGGATAACAGCTCCGCCTGCAGTTCTATTAAATTTCATCTAATATTTGCTGCATTAATGCATGCTACAGAGCTGATCACGGCATCCAAAATACAGAGACAGGGCCTGGTGTTGGTTTCTAAATGAGACAAGTGAAGCTTCAAATGTGATGTGCTTAATTAAGCCACAAAAGCCATTGACAGATATCCTCTGATACCAAAGGCACGAATATAATAATAATAATAATACATCACATTTATATAGTGCATATGCCATGTATATACCAAACCTAGTGCTGGCTGTGGGGATATATTAAACGACTTTTCATCAGTTGGAGTCATTCACTTTTAGACCGAAACCTTTTTCAGTGCCCATATTAATGATGACCTGACCTGGTAGAGGTTAGTTTCACAACTCAGGCAGGGTGGTGCGCACATATGGGCCGCGGCGAGGATTATCAGATCAGAAAGTCGCACAAAAACCTCAGAGCCTCGCCATCCTTCGTGGAATAAATAATGAATATCATATTTGGGAGGAAAATCCCAGGTAATGAAATGGGATGTGTTTTAATATCGGAGTCTGAAGAGCCATGATCCTCCTATTCTTCAGGCCAAGCCTGTTTTAATATCTATATTGCTTTATATTAAAATGTGCCGTGCTTGGCTGGCCTCAACTCCACTGTAAGGTTCAATCTCAATTAAATAAGGTTAAATCGAGGTTTAAGTCCTTGTGTTGCCGCAATAAAAATGGGCTTTAAATACTGATCTACACCACATTATAATACAACATTAAGGCACTGGAGGCTGTAAGATGTACTATGCACAAGTCAAGCAATATTATCTGTCTGAAAAAAAACGAAAACTGGGAAGATAAGAATAATCAAACTTGTAGTCCCGGCAGAGGATAAGCCATGGGAAATTCAAAAGCACTGTTCAGGATGCCTCAGAGTCTGATCATCATCTCGCCCTCCACATCCCAGCTTGGGCAACAGTTCATTCAGGCCGCATTTATTGGATGACAGCAGCTTTGATGCTACAGAATGTCTCGGGCAGCCCGAATGTGCCGGCGAGCCTACTTGACGAGATTATCAAAGAGAGCATACTGCATGAGATGTGACAGGGTCAGATAAATGATTCTGATGCGCGGTCAAATTTGAAAACGTGTCGGGCAGAGAGTGTGTGTGGGGGGGGAGGGGGGCGGGCCTGGATGGGATGTAAGGGCTGACCGCAAACAAAAGAAGACCATTTGAAACATCATGCTCGATGATGTTGAATCTAATATACAAAAATACTCTTTCCTTTCCATGGACACCAAAATAACACAGGAGCTGCCATCACTCACTGTCAATTATGGTGGGGTCATTTCACTGGCTTTGTCCTGATGTGATGATGATGTCTTAGCCTGCTTGTTGAGTTGTCAAAAGAAAAAATGACACGGGACTGCTAGGAATACAAGAGGAGGTAGTAGGAGGTATAAACAGAAGAAAAATAGTTTGGGGGGTGAGAGAGTGAAAAAAAAGACAAAGAGATGAGTTTCTGCTGTACAGTCCCAGTCAGCTGTCTAGTAATTGCTTTTCACAAGGCAAATTTGCCTTTACTCCCGCCCAGTTAATGAAATCAAGCAAAAAAAAAAATATTTGAAAGCTGAAGTTGCAACGGACCAAATGTCAGTGGCCCAACTCCTCCATTCAATCTGAGCAAACACCCAGGGAGAGAGGGAGCCAGAGACAAGGAGCGCCACGAATTGATTGACAGAGTTCTATTACAAAGGCTTATCGTCAGCCCCTGTCCTCAATTATCCAAGTCCTACATCGGTCGAGAATTTGATTTGCGCAAGGATCACAGCCACACAGATGTATGCGTGGGAGGAGCCGGCACACGTGACACCCCAGCTATGAAACTCATTAGCGACGTCTCCCTATGCTGATGTTCCAATAGCCCGTGGTTGGTTTGGTTTTAGGCTCTCGGCTCTCAGGCCTCGAGACCTCAGCCCCGAGCCGAACTGGGCAAACGCAAACTCAGAGGGACATTCAACTTTGAGTTTGCATTGTTTGTAAAGATGGTTGGCAGCAGTGAGTTTTCCCTCTCTTTCTTTCTTTCTTTCTTTCTTTCTTTCTTCCTCTCCTTAATTTCTTTCTTTCTTGATGAACAACTCTCTGTATGGTCTGTGACCCTCTATGGCAGGGGTTTTCAACCAGGGGTCCGTGGCCCCCTGGTGGTCCGCGACGGCATTGCAGGGGGTCCACAACATGAGCCTATGTTGATCAGTTCACAATTGACTTTTTTTTTTTTTATAAATATACCTGGGCCCGTCGACATATTTATGTCTGAATAGCCAAGTCGCATTGCCCAAAATACTGATGTAGACCCAAATTCAGCAAAGAAATTACACTGACAAGTATTATAGGCAGAATATGTGTGCGGGGGGAGGGGGCGTGGCGGCGGCGGTTACAAGCATGAAAAAGAAGGGTACGGGACTGTAAACTGTTTTGGGAATCACTGGCACATCAGTGGGCCGCGGATTACTTTCTGGTCAGAATGGTGGTCCCTGGGACAAAACCAGTTGAAAACCCCTGCTCTATGGCGATCAGAGTGTCGGCGTCATTACGTCATGAGTCAAGTATGCACAAGCAACAAGACACATAGGAAAGTTTATGCCATTAAAGATCATGACATCCTATAGTGCAGTCTAACAGTATGGTTGTTTTCAAAATGATGTGTAGTTCATCAGTATTCCCCAGTTTTCATGTAGCATCCAGCACAGGCAATTTCTTGACTACATAAACTGAACACTGAGTCGTAAACAAGCAATTATATAGGGTCCAGAAAAACATAATTAAGGCCTGTGCATAGTGAAGAATCACAAAACATAATGTACCGCCTATAAGTGAAAATAATAACAATAATAGGTACATTCTGAGACTCACGTTTAAGTGACTCAGTGGCCCAGTACGGCATTGCTTATGAGGAAACAGATAAGACCAGATCAAATCAAGCTGTGTGTATGCTGTGTTCTGCATGTTTATGTGAGTGTGTATCTGTGTGTGTTTATGTTTTGGTGTGTGTGGTGGGGCTGGGCATCTTGTGGGGGTGTTCTTAATGACGGACTGCATTGGCGTGGCAAATCACTCACCAGTGGAGGCGAGGTGAGGGTAGGGGTAATGGAGGCATACGGAGGGCTCCCTTGCAGAGCTGGAAGGCAGAAGAGGAGGAGGGAGGTGCCCCTCCTAATTTGGCTGGGTCAGCAGTGTTGGCAGGGAACCAGAGAGACAGAGGGGGGCGGAGGGGGGGCAAGGGGTATGGCACAGGGGCCAGACCGGGGACGCTCTTCTCTGCCAACGCTAATCATCGTAACCCATCCACATCTTTCCTCACTCTGAGAAAGGAGAGGAGGGGGAGAGGAGGAGGAGAGGAGGAGGAGAGGGGAGGAGGATTTCATGGCAAATGCTCTCCCTCGTCTGTTTAGGAAGAATTCCACATTTCAAATTCTTTTCCAGATAGCAGCATAGCAAAGGCAGACGTTTCATCAGTAGGTGGAGTTCAGCGCCACACAGCACTTACACTGGGAGGCCCTTGCACGGTTGCCTGAGCTGTGGGATGGTAAAGTACAGTGTGTGCAATTGTTCAAATATACTTTTAAAATATGGGAATCGAAGAAATCATGCATGAATCAATTGCATGTGCTGCCTGAATTCAAATTTAGTTTTGCATCATGGCTAAAATAAAATCCCACCAGTTAATACTTGCTCTTACCACAAGTCACACGCTGGGGTATTGACTACCACCCACCGAATCAAAGGCCAAACAGAGACGCGGTTTTAAAGGGTTCCTAGAAGACTGTCTGGAGTGTGCAAGGAAGAGGAGAGTGAGAGGAGAGAGAGAGAGAGAGAGGAACGAGAGAGGAAGCAAAAGAAGAAAAAAAACTAAACATGAATTTCCTCTCCTCCTGATGTTAAAAAAGCTGGACGGCAATGGAGGAAATGTATTTCCATAATGACTCAGACTTGCCAAGCGCGGGGGCCCCCGGATTCTTCGTTAGGCCGGGGCCGAATGCGAAATGAGATGCTCCAGTTGCCTTTTTACAACCTCTCTGAGGCGCCCGCCCGCCCCCTGCACCCCGCCTCGCCTCGCTATCCAGACATAAAACACTGTGTGTTTCTGCCCATGCAGGTGGTCTGTTTTATTTCCTCCGCTGATGGCACCTTTTCCTCGACACCGCGATGCAACACAGTCTATAAAAGACGGCAACCAAATAAATGAATATACAACGGTGACACTAACCCCCCAAAGTCATCAGTTTTCTCATATACTTGGCCTCAGAGAGGAAATTCTTAAACACACATCTGCCTCAGGCCCACAGGGATTCTTCTGAGATATAGAGAACCGCAGGTCACAAAATATTGTTCAAGATCACTTCATTTAGAATCCAAAATAGCTGTTAACTTTCCTTAGCAGATAAATGTGAATGTTTTTCACAGTTGAGGCAAGCCGGATGAGGCCTTCGTGTCTAACTCCCACATCGATGCGTCTCGAGACTACAACATATCGTTGCACAACCAATTAAAAAATGGCTCGTCAAGATGGCAAAATTCAAGGAAATGCAAAACTGCATTCAAATCGATTTAAGTGGGACAATTTGCATAGCGTTGCAGTGGTTCTGAAAACAGAGAGCAAGTGCATCCTGATCAAAAATAATGTTAAAGTAGCTCCTTTCTGGTCAATTAAATGTCCGTCTGACTGCTTTTACTTGTTGAGTACCGATCACCAATAACCAGGACTAAAAAAAAAAAAAAAAACTGTTTTCTCACCATTGCTGAGAAAAAAATAATCATACCTGAACAAGGGGGGGAGGGGGGGGGGGGGGGGGGCGTGTGAACTCAGCCCTTCGAGAGCACACCTACTCTCTCCTCTCACCTCCTCTCTCCCTGCACATGTGTAATGTTTCATTAAAGCTAGTCTGAGATCTAACCCCTTGTTCACATCCACTTCACTGTGGCCATAGCAGCCCATCTATTCTAATCCATCTATGGGGCCGTAACACATGGGGAAACATGAGCAGTGAATACCCCACCCCCTTCACTTGGTCAAATGTCAGGGCACCAGTAAAGTGATACGGCTCGCTGCTTAATAACAGAAAAATTATATTTCTCATGATCTGGCTTCCTGGAAAATTCAATATATGGTGCTTTGTTCATCAATACGAGCAGGCATTTTCATCACATTCAAATGTAGATTTTTCAGAGTGGTACTAATTATCTACATTTGAGAATATTGACAACAGATTTTCGTCCCAGAGAAGATATAACGATATATTGGCTCACTGAAGTTCAATAGCAACAAAGGACTTGACCCCAGAATGAAATTCATGCCAAAACATCCCTCCTCATCTGATAAAACTTCTTTCAGCTGAGTTTATCACAGCAGCCTAAATCTATATAATCCTCTGCTAATAAAAAGCGTATCCTCACATCTAAACATTTCAGCTGAACTATGAAGAGGGGTTATATTTGGCAGCTCTGAAGGGTGGAGAGAGAAAAGATCCTTGTGTCTGACTTGTGAGAAGTGCTCTCCAAATAAACTCGTATAATGAGAAGGGGGAGATTTACATACGGTGATGACTAAGGATCTTGGGTAATTACCAGTCTGCTCCTCGGGTTTAATTTGTGGTGAGTTTAGCAGCGGTTAGGATACAGCAGCACCAATCAATCCTCCTTTGCAGAGAGGCCGGTGGGACGTCTGTCTATGTCCCTTGGCCAGATCAGTTTATTCTGCAAGGCAAACATGTGAGATTGTTAATGAATTCATAGTTATTTTTGTAAAAATAATAAAAGGTATATGTTAGTATACTGTAAGCCTGGTATATATACTAGGTAAGGTTTATCACATTATCAAATATAGCGTAAAAGAAAAAGAAAAAAAGGAGAGAAAAAAAAAAGAAAACTGGAGAGATTAGAATGCAAAGCGTTTTTTTTGCTCATGACCAAGTATATCCCCCCAAGACAGTTCTGGCATTGTTCATTTTCAGTGCACTTTCCTGTGAAAACAAGCATTTAGTCTCATTGTGTGGAATGAATGCTTAATGGGGTTGAGTAAAGAATGTGCATGCAATCATCACCACCCCTCCATGTTTCAGGCCACCTGGGAAACCACTCACATAGTAGAGATAAAATGGGAGTGAGTGAGTGAGCAAGTGTGTGTATGTGTGTGTGTGTATGTGTGTGTGTGTGTGTGTGTGTGTGTGTGTGTGTGTGTGTGTGTGTGTGTGTGTGTGTGTGTGTGTGTGTGTGTGTGTGTGTGTGTGTGTGTGTGTGTGTGTGTGTGTGCCATATGCGTGTGTGTAAATGTGCAGAAGCATGTGAGTGTACACAAATATATTAATGTAAAACCTTGAGCTGTGACACAGCAGGATTTTGAGGAAAATAGACAGTTAAGCCGAAAGAGTATAATTATGAAACAAGGACTATTTTACTCAGATTTTCCTCCGAATGTCAGACTTGATTGATTGAAATGACACAGTGACAGGGAGCATAAAGGGTATTGTCGTGGAAATACTTAGACAGATGGCTGCTTTTCTAACAGACGTACACAAAAGGATTTGGTCTGGCTGGGTGACATGTTATTATATTATTCAAAAAAAAGAAGTTTCAAAATGTCATTTTTAAGAGGTATTCATATCCTTTAAGTCAGAGTACAGAGGGGAGAGAGAACTGGAGAGAGCAGCTCTTCAGTGTGGTGACACAGGGCTTAACACTTTCCCAATTGATATCTATGGGTTTCCTTCATGGCTTAAAATCCTTAACTCCAATTATTTCACCTTGAACAATCGCCTCAAAGTCTATTACCATCTAATTTACAAACTAACAAACTAAGTGACTAATCAGACCTTTGTAGTCACACAGGATTCTATCAAATGCATGTGAATTAAGCAGGCCAGAGGCAACACGTTCAGTGCTGGCAAATGACAAACCAGGATATCACAGACTGTATCTGTAATTAGGAAAGAATCAATAGCACAGACATTGGCGCCAGGTCTTCGGCTGCCTAAGAGCTTCGACACCCACAATAATTCACTCAATATAAAAAGGAGGGAAAGCAGTATTTTGGCTGAATTGGCCATTTCCAACCAAAAAAAAGTATGTCATGCACAATAGTTCATGCAATATAGAGGACCTAAATGCAGTTTATGAATAACGGCAAGTACAGGCTAATTGGCAGGTGAATCCAGGCCTAACAGAAAGGTTTCTTACAAGAGATGGGGATGCAAATATGTGACATATCACACACGTTTTACATGAGTACTGCCAATTGCTATGGTACTTAGGAACACAAACGACTTTTAGCTCAGCTAATGCTAACTACCTTATGATGACTGTAGACATGCACTGTACTGCAAACAATAGGGATGTTGGGCACCAGCAGCCATAGATACTGACCATACATGACTCATCAAACCTTTTCAGCTTCAACAGGACTGAGACACCGCCCGATAACATTCTGCATTGTTAATCTTTCTAAAGGGGTACTAATTGTAGGTTTCACTGAGTTGAAAGCTCTTCAAAGGGGGTCCAAATGTGTTGATTTGAGTAACATTACCACCCCAATAAAGCAGACATCCATCTCAGCTGCTCCATAGCCTAGGCAGAGAGAAAGAGGCGGACAGGGCATTCTGGGATTGCTTTAAATTGTAAATGATGTCATTAAGCAGGGCTGCCTTTTTCTTTTTTGGCCGCGATCAATGCGAGCGAGAGAGAAAGTGGAGAGTGATCATATGAATAAACATGCTGTGAATGGTGAGGGACGGAGAGGGGATCAGGTTCTCCAGAGGCAGGACTGCATGCATGTCTGTGGACAAGATATATCGGAGCATCCCAAAATAAATCATTAGATATAGCCTGTATGTTTTCTCTTTTCATTTTACGAATACCTCACAATGTCTCTGTTTTTTCCTCTCTTTTTTTCTGCTTGTCTTTCTCCCTTTTTGTTTCTGTTGCTACTGTGTCTCATTGTCCTTCGGTCTTTCTCTCAATCATTCACCTCTCTCCGTGTCGGTCAGAGAATGTCTTGCTTCGTTGTTCTGCTTGCCCTTGTGTCTCAGCCAAAACAGAACTACCATCCACAGACATGGAGGTGTAAACAAAACCGGAGAAAGGGAGAGAAAAAAAAAAATCCCTTTCTGCAAACCCGCCGCACGTCAATTATTTATCAGCACACGCAACCGGTGTTAGTGCTACAAGTCAGTGCCCTGCTCCTCTTTTCTCCGACATAATAATTCCCCTTCATCTCTCCTCTCTCACCCCATCCATCTCTCCACAGTTCCGTGCACATCCCCACGCCCAACACTGACACCAGGTGGTGTGAGTGAAAAGAGATGATGGCTGGCCGAGGACCCACGATGCCCGCCGCTGCAGAGAGAGAGAGAGAGAGAGAGAGGGAGAGACAGAGAGAGAGAGAGGGAGAGAGAGGGCTGCCACTTGATCCTAATAACTCAAATTTAGCGGGGTTTGATCCCTCGCTCCATAAAATGAAAGTGTGTAAAAGCCATCAATTCAGACTACTTACGTGCCACGTCCTTTCACTGCCTGAAGCCATTCTGCTTTACCGCAACAGAGCCTGAAGCCCTCCCCCCACACCCCCCACCCCGTCCCCCATATGGAAACATTTCTGATGCCTTTAGAACTTTTTTTTTCTCTGTTTGCTTATTCTTCTACTGCATCCAATGTCTAGCTTCTTCCCCCCTGTGCCACTGACTTGTCAACCTCCTTCAGCACCTCTAGGTTTTTTTTCCTCTGTCCAGCAGCGATTACTGGGGTGAGGCAAGCTTCATTGTGAGACACTTGAAGAGGTCCCTTTCAGGAGTCTGAGTGATTGATTGACTCTCTTCATTTATTATCAGGCCTCATAAAAATGATACTGCCACGGAGGATCAGATAACAAGCTCGGCTGTTCGGTAGCAGGCCTGCTAGGCATCTGACATGAATAATGATCGAGCAAGAATTTCACAGCGCCACAAGGAGAGGGAAGAGGAGGAGAGAAGAGAGGATAGGCAAGATTATGTCTTCACGGCAACTGCCAGTATAATTATCGATGACTTGCATTTCACAACAGTCGCTATCAAAGGAATGCTAAGAGCTCTTTGAAGCGTTCCTTGTAAACACAATAGAAAAGAATATTCTGGCAGGACTATTAAGTTCATATTTGAATTCAGCGGTGTGCTGCCAGTGCTTACAAGTGCAGTTCCTGAACCACTTCACTAGATCTTTTCTATTAAAAAAAAAAACCAGTGAGGTCTCTAAATCAGATAATCCTCTCAATCCACGCCCAGCAGGCAAGTTGGAGACAGTCTGGAGTTCGCATGAGGCCAAGGGAGACTGTAAGAGAGAGAGAGAGAAAGAGAGAGAAAGAGAGAGAGAGAGAGAGAGAGAGAGAGCAGTAGAGACATGGAGAGGGAGGGAATGAGGGAAGGAGAACATTGAGTGACCTCATCCATCACAGCGACAGCTCGAGTCTTAAAGAATGGATGGCAAGCTCGACCTTGGACCTGGGGCAAAGCCTGAAACACTTGATGAATCCAGAGGGCATTAACACTTGTTAGGCCTGGCGCCGTCACCCAGAGATGAACCGATGACTTAATCCAGTTTGGGCATTGACAGACTCCCAGTCGGATGCCTCTGCCACAGGGACATCCTGAAATACAAGGAAAAAACTGAAAAATTGAATTAAATGGAGAAAAGCTAGAGTGTGGGCTTGCTCAGTAAAGGGATTTCACTTTTGATGTGAGAGCGGCACACATTTATTTACATATTACCATTTTTAATGGGAGAAATAATGTACATGTCGTGAAAACATTATTCAAAATGACTCACAGGTTTGAATAATGTACAGCTTTTAATTTAAACATCCATGCTAACACCATATGGATAGATAAATCAGAAACTGAAGGAATTTTAGATCTGTTGATCAGGCTTGCAGTTTTTTTACAAGGTCAAACTCCTGACTCCTGCTCTGCCTGGTGAGAGTAGCACAACGCACATATATTGAACGCTCCTCTGCCTCAATCTCCCTCCCTTAATTGATTTGTTGTTGTTTTTCGGAGTTTGAAACTACATACAATTTTGCTGCAATGAGAGGCAGACGGCAACCATGTAAGCCTTTCTTCAACTCAAACAGACAGTACTAAATGAGAGCGAGAGAGAGAGAGAGAGAAAGAAAGAGAGAGGGATGGTGGAGGACAGAAAGTTGGTGATAAAGGAGGAGGCAGCTTCTGGTTCTGCTGCTTGCACGCCCAGTAATGGCGAACTTTAAACGCCTATAATCCTGCGCTTCCTTTGAACTGGTTCCAGTCCTCCAGGCACTGTCTTAACTGATTCTGCAAAGGGGGAAGGTGCCGCGAGTCAGTAGTAATTGAAACCTGAGCCGGTTCAAAGATGAACCTCTTCTGCTCCCGTGGACAACGTGTTATCAATCAACAGCAAGGGATACCGCGCTTTTTTTAAGAGGAGAATGCCACTGACCTGCACATCAAACCCCCCCCCGTTTATTTCCATCCTGTTTTTCTTCTCCCTCACTCACTCCCTCTCTCTCTATCTCTCTCTCTCCCTCTCTCTGTCTCTCTCTCTCTCTCTCTCTCTCTCTCTATCTTGCTCAGACCACAAGAATGCCCTTGAAGAGTCCTCTTAATTAAATTCAAAGCAATCATTTGTTGAACGCATCCATTCTCTCATCAATACAGCAATAAAACTTGTGTTTCCACATCTTGGCTGCGCTACCTCCGCTGCTCTCCCTGAAATTCAACCAGCAGCAGGGATCCCATTTTTTTGCCCCGTTTCAGGCAACGCTTTTTAATGAAGAGAAAGAGAAAACGACTGCAAGAGCAACGTCGATAAACGAACAGTCAGTTTCCTCTTAGCCGTCCACATTGTTGACACATAATACAATAGTTCACATTGACTGAAGATAAAATTGGTACTAAAAGTAACAGCCCAAATCAGATAATAGGCCAGCAGAAATGAATGATATAGCAAACTGAGAGGGTGAAAATGTGTATATTTTCAGTGAAGCAGACAGAGTCTGAGTGGACAATCTATACCGTATTGATGGACTACACACAAAGCCATCTACTCAGCTCCTGCTTGCATGAAGCAGCACTTTAGGTTAGGTTTCATGCAGACAACTCTCTCACTATTGAAGATCTATGTATCCCTGTGTACGTATGTATGTTTGTATGTATGTATTGATATATGAGCGTAAATAACAGATACTATATATCATATATATTATTTGACTTCCTCTTGTGTATTTCACACTTTTGAGTCATCTTGCCTTGGAGGATTTTTGTGCAATTAAGAAAGCTGTGAATGGCAGCCTCAACATCTACACATGTGATGAAAACCTTTCAGAAAGGTGTGTATTAGCATAAATAATATGGATTCCCGTGACAATTTAGCAGCTGCACTCCCTGGGAGCCTGGGTGAGTAATGAGCGATTTCATTAGCAATCAGTGAACTTTTCTGATGATTTACTTGGGGAGTACAAAATAATGATAAAAAACACAAAGTTCAGGGGCAACTCTCGTTTTGAGTTAACAATCTGTCAGAGCACATTTGTTACTTGAGTTGTGTGTGTGTGTGTGTGTGTGTGTGTGTGTGTGTGTGTGTGTGTGTGTGTGTGTGTGTGTGTGCGTGCACGTTTGTACACTATTTGGGCTATAGTTTGGGGGTGGAAACTTGGCCTTGGCAAAAATGGCCTCGGGGAAGTTGCCTTAAACTCTGCCGATTAATTAAAACATTTGCAGAGGCTGGATGTTGGATGTACGTGGAAGTGGAAGTAGCTCTCCTACTAGGAAAAGCCGGTTTTGTCATATGAAAACTTTAAATTCTACAGAGAACAGAGGTGACCCCTCCAGCGCTCACTAGTCACATCATAGTAGGTATCAGAATGTGTGCTGAAACATTTAACATCTCAGAAAAGACATAAGTTATACATTTTTCATTTCAGTGCCTGGTTCCAAGTTACAGATTACATTAGATGGATTTAGATTATTAAATTATTAATTATCACATGTTATGCATGTTTGGACATTTTACAGTAAGTCTAGGCTGAAATGAGGCCTAGACCTAAATTAATTCTCATGAATGAAGGCGTGTTATTGGTCTCGACAAAAATAACATCAGCTTGTCATGGAATCTAAGTGAGCGAAACGCATTATTTTTTTATAGGCTCAAAATCACATAACCTGATTAACAGTCAGTTCAAAGGGACAGGGCTTTGGCATTTTGGAACATGTCTGACAAGTGTAGTCTTTTTTTCTATGGTGAACATGCAGCAACTCAGGGTGAAAGCCAGAGTAGCCGCACTTGGACTGGCTGACGTGATGAGACCAGGAGCTGAAAGTGAAACTAATTCCGATTGGCCACAGCAACTGTCTCATGAAACCGACTCACTGCTTCATGAACAACCTCCATTGCTGGACGGTTTAATTGTTTAGAACAACAGAAGAAGCACCACTGTTTATTCCTACTAATCTGTCCAGAACCCGCGGCGATATTGCCATTTTACATTATAATCTCGTCTGACACATTCAGTTTAAAGGGATTATTTAGCAATGCTGTTGGTCAGCTTTAACGAAACGTTTCACTAATTAAATGAACGCCCTGGCTCTGCCTTTGACCACGCCTCCACCTCTTTCTACAGTGCATATGCGCCGCCGTTTGAGGCAGCAGTTTTCTATGGAGCTAAAACAGAGACTTTAAGTTTGGCATTGAAAAAAAAACAAATTGGCATTAATAAAGAAAAGCTAAACTGAAAAATAGATCATTGGCATTGAAACACTTTAAATGAACTTTGGACGCTGAATGTTATGGTGGTCGGGGCAAAAAACACACGTTTTGCACACCGTAATTTCCGGACTATTGAGCGCACCTGAATATAAGCCGCACCCACTGAATTAAAAAAATATATATATTTTGAACATAAATAAGCCGCACATGTCTATAAGCCGCGGGTGCCTACCGGTACATTGAAAAAAAATGAGCACCGTCACAGAATGGGTTTGTTTGCTCAGTTTTTTGGCGGCATTAAGCTTGTGAAAGCGGGAAAAATCCATGAATTAGCCGCGTTATTGTTTAAGCCGCGAGGTTCAAAGCGTAGGAAAAAAGTAGCGGCTTATAGTCCGGAAATTACGGTAGATCCAGTGGGCAATGCACCTCTGACCTAGGGGGCGTGGCTTGGTGTATGGGAAAAGACTAAAAACTCCCATGGAGGCCATAAACACCTGATGAGAAACCACCATACCTAGCTAAACTGGAAACTTTAAGTATGGATTAGTGTCCCAACATTGTGTATACTTGGTTGAAGATTGCCTTAATTCTATGCTAAATGCCATTGACTCTTCTATCAAGTGTTAGCTAACATTAGTTGGTTAAGGACTAGCCAACCTTATTAGGTAAACCTTAACTGGAGTTCATTTCTGGCATGGTACCTGGTGTTACGACCCTCGAGGGTCTAGGCCCCGCCCAAGGATATTTGCATATCTGTTCTGTCTCTGTGTCATTAGCAGGTAATGTGAAGCAGGTGTACCCCAGGTGTAACCCATAATTGGTTGGGCTACAAAAGCCCTGATCAGATGGCAGTCGGGAGAGCGTTGGGTTGGTCGTCGGAGTTGGAGTGTCGTTGGTTTTGGAGTGTCGTTGGTTTTGGAGTGTCGTTGGTTGTGGATTATCGTTGGTTGTGGATTATCGTCGTCGTTTGTTTATATTACCATTTACCTGACTTTACATTACATCTTTTGTTTCTCTTCAAAACACTGATCTTCACCACACGTTTGCTATAATTATTAGATAACTATATAACTTGTAAACCATTAATAAATATATTATTATTATTATTATTATTATCCTAAATTCTGCGCGGCCTCCCATTCTTGTTTCGTGCCTTGAGCTGGCTCGTAACACGCTGGTCACATCAAAACAGTAAAAATAAGACATTATTTAGCAATGGTTTAAAGCATATCAATGACAAAAACACAGTGTCACATTTCTATGGACCTGACACTCAAGAGATAGAACCGTGTTCTACACTTTGGCATCGACGTGGGCCAGTGGCCGTTGTCCCATGAAAAAATAAGTTCTAAACTCAGGGGTCACTATTGCTTGACAACTGTATTTGTGAGGATATCTGAATCATAGCCATGTATAGAGACAAGGCTCTGATCTGAATTATGTATTGCCAGATGAAAAAAAACCTCAGTCATTTTTGTCTGCCTAAGAGATTGAAGTGGCGTCAATCGGTTTGCCAACAGGACAGTGTTTGTCTATTGAATTCCCAACCCGCACAGATGTAGCCTAAACACTATAGCATGACATTCAAGACTAGATAAAAAATGATCCTTGGATGTCTATCACTAAATCTCAAGTTGACACTGAAAAGGACCGACATCGAAAAAGGACTTGAAAACCGCACTGAAAAAGGCTAACACAAAAAACAAAGAAAAGAGTGTCATTGAAAAAGTACATAAGAAAAAAAACATCAAACCATCTTTTCAGTGCCCGAAGTTCAATAGAAGTGTTTCAATGCCAATGTTTTATTTTTCAGTATAGTTTCTTTTTTTTTATCAATGCAAAGTCGCTCTCAGACTCTCCCTATGTGTTTTATAAGAGTGTGTGCAACAATGCATGTAACTGTGAGTGTGTGTGTTTGTACATTACATGTGTTTTAAGTGTTAATTACTGTGAGTCTGTGCAACTATTCATTTAACTTTGTGCATGTGTGAATGTGTGAGCATGTTACTGTGTGTGTGTGTGTGTGTGTGTGTGTGTGTGTGTGTGTGTGTGTGTGTGTGTTCCATCTACCTGGCAGTGCCTCCGTGCTGAGAGCACACTTACCCTTCCAGTCCACAGACACATTACTCCCGGAGCATGTCAGACACATTTACCCACTGACAGGTTCTCCCCTTTTGGCATGTCTAATTTGAGGCTCCTGTTAGCGGTGTCACTCCCTGCCAATCCACATCTCTGGACCTGATGTCCATTACAGCAGCCCAAGCTGCAGAGGGGTGAAGGAGAAATTGGTTGTGTCTAAAGTCAAATTATAAGCAGGCCTTTGCAATTCAATTCTAACAAGTAAAAGTGGGTTGGGGGGGTGGGGAGACTGGGCAAAGTGAAAAGGAAAATGTATCAGGGATCATTCAGGATTCTAAAACGATGGATCTAAACAGCATGGATTGTCTGTCACTGTGAAGTCACGCTATGGAAGTCATGACAGTTTCAATATAATGCAGGCAAATAGTCACAGCTGAAAGCAAATCGCCATTCTGCATTGAAGTGGAGGAGATAGCTGTGTGTGTGTGTGCATATGTAAGACAGGAGACAGAGAGAGAGACATCTCATAGCATCAAATGATTGTGTGTGTGTGTGTGTGTGTGTGTGTGTGTGTGTCTGTGGGGGGGGGGGGGGGGTGTTAGTGTGGTGTGTGTGTTGGCGCAGGTGTGAGTGCTTGCATGTTTACAGTCACATCAGTATGCCTAAACCCTTGTACTTTTAACCTCATCATTATCGCTGGTGATTGTCGAGCCACCTCTCCTCACCTTTCAGGTGCTTTCTACCCTCCCGGCGGCCCGCTCTCGCAATCCTCTTCCCCCTTTTAAATAGACGTCCGCCATCGTGATTCAATCAGCTCCTGTGAATTTCATTAGAGATTTGAGATAGACCCGGCGGAGGATCCATTATTCTGATGTGTCCCTGGGACAATAACAACGGGGCCGACGCCTGCATGCACAATGACGTTCCAACTAAGACAAATGGGGCGTCTCCGTGACGACTCCCTCAGCCACCGACTCGGGGCGCCGAGGCACTGATCACTCACGGAAGGGGGGGGGGGGGCACGTCAGAGTGAATGAAACAAAACTTCCGCCGGGTGTGAAGCCTGTGGAAAAAAAAGCCTCGGCGTAATTATTACCAATCCCACAGCTGTGGGGATGCTCATTTCAGGCCCCCCTCCCTGCCCACACGTCTCCGTGGTAGCTGAGTGATGGAGACGGGGCACACATGATAGCACGACACTGCTAAACGCTTACATATGACCCCCCCCAGCCCTCCCATGTCTAACCACGAGGCTGTGCTACTCTGAAAGCACACAGCAGCCATCTCTAATCAGGTAGGAATTACACAGAAATCCAGAAACATAGGGACAGAGGTACCTTTTCTCACACTGTTGTTTTGTTTTAGGAGATGCATTGGGATATTTTTTAAATGATTTTTTTTCTTTTCCCTCCTAGCTTGATGGCTGTACAGAGACGTTTTCTTCGGGAAGAGGAAGAACCCAGGGGGACAAGATGAGTACACTTTGAGATTTAAGATGGTGAAGGGGTTTAATTAATATTATTTTCCTGGGAAATATAGGCCACCGCCAGACAGCGAGGACTCCATGGTCAGCACCTAATCTCAGACAAGATATTGTTGTATTCCATTAGTGCCGGGCAGCTCAAGTGCTGTGTCTGCTATTTTAGGTAACCATTATATCAACTGCCAGAAAGGAAGAAAAAGATGCTAACAAGGTAAATTCTAGCCAGATGTGTTGACTTTTAAAGGGCATCGGAGATGTTGAAGACAAAGGTTGGTACAGCTTACTCAGCCTCCTGCTCCTTCCCAAAGAAAAACAGCTTTCTGTTTCGGTGAGGACCAAATGTGTCCATCACTGCTGCCACTGTTCACTTTGCAAGGCAATATTCACTCTGAGTTTCAGTGATTTAATCCTGAAAATGGACATTCATAGTGTCTGGCCAGGGGGTCAAATGTCAACGGTCAGCATCTCAACATGGACCGTTTGAATCCACAGCAACCCTCGTGCATTGGATGCTATCAGGCACACTATGGCCTGGTCACACTAACTACCACATCCTGCATTCCTTTAGTATCTGGTCGCTTGCTTCAGCTTTCCCCCCACTGTCACAAAAAGAATCTCAGTTATGTGCACATGTATATATGAATGTAGATTATTCATGATTGGCCCTGAACTGATCCTCATGATGTGGGCAGCAGTATGACCACCGTTTCATTGCAATCTGAAGTACCTGCCATAGCTGTATAGTTTGACTAGATTCACATTTCGGTTCTCTGTATAATCCAGCCCCCTTGGGATTAACCAATCAATGCTGGGGAGATAATGTTATCTTAGGGCATCGGGAACAGAATGTGGCCTTAAGGTACTGGCTAGTTGCAAATGCATAGCAATGTTGCTTGAGGTATAAAACCAAAAACATTAGAGTATTTGGCTCCTCTCCTGCTTCTCATCTTCTACCTTTGAGCTTGGGGATCCTCTCCTCCCCTGCCCTCCTACTCTATCACTCTGTTTGTCTCTCCTTCACCATTTCTCAAACTCATTCATCTCAGGTTTGGGTTTATGCTGTTTCCATCTCATGCATTCAGGTTTATCAGATTTATTTGGTCATTCAAGTATGTTTGGTCTAATTGGCATCCAACCTGTTTATTCAGTTGTTAGTATTTACAGCTGCAGTTATCCATTTGGGTTTTAATTTACATTCTTGTAAAATGTAAGCTTAGCAATTATTGTTTTAATTAATTGGTTATTCATTAACCATTCATAAAACTCCTCGTATACCATGCCATTACATCTAACAGCTGGCTTATAAACTGCTTAGTAATATTGGTCATTTAATAATTTAATGGAGTCAGATTAATTTAAATCAATATTTACCACTCTAAAGCATTCTGCTGTCCCATAATGTTCTGCCACTTGTAGACCTTCCAGCCTGGTGTTTTCCTTCGGCTGTCTTTAGAACTTAACAAATCCATACAAGGACTTCACTACTGATACTGATCTATCAATACCTTATCCATTCCGATCTTCACCACCTTTACAAATCTCAGTGGACCATTACCATAAAACTAGCTGTACTAGTTAGGCAGTGAAACCATTGAACTATGACCATCGCAATGATAATTTCTCGACACAAGTACCACTGACCTCAACCTCCTATAACCCCAGTGGTAAAAGCCAGCTGGCTGATGCACGTCTAACACACCAGTCACATTCTTTAAGTGAGTCACAAACCCAGGCACATACTCAGTGTGAAAGAGGCCATGTCAACCTTAAGAGGCTCCACTGGGAGATGATGTAACATTCCATACAGACAGACACAGACTCCCCCACACACACTCACACACACACACACACACACACACACACACACACACACACACACACACACACACACACACACACACACAACAACAGGAGATGGGGAAAGTAAGCAGGCAAGCTCCCGCAGCGAGCTTTTTGGTCCACTGGCCACCTCGCCTCCCGCTTGCAATCCATTGTCAAGCCCCGGCAGCCCATTGACACGGCGATTGATTTCCTGATTAATGTACCTCCCTGCCATTGGTGTTTAGTGCTGCAGACATCATTTTAATGTGTGCATGATCAATAGCTCCATCAACACTGAAAATTTCCAACTGACAGACCATGGGGGGATGGCACAACGCACAAAGCAACCATTTTAGCATGAGGGCATAGCTTAGCCTTGCCTGTGACATAACATTAGCCGCTTGAGAGGACTCGGAGAATGACTGTTTGGTATTTTTGTGTCTTAAAGTGAAACTGGGTAATACATTCGGGATCCCAGCGAATTTGTCCTCTCACTAACACTGATCAAAGTAAATCAACGCTAAGATTTAATTGGGTACACAAATATACCCACATTTTCTCTCTCTCGCTTTCTCTCTCTTTCTCTCTTTCTTATTCCCATGGCACTCACACCCACATGCTGTCTCAAGGGTGAAAAGAGGTAGCATGCAAGTTGTTGGACTGTGCCTGGAGAATCTCAAAGAACTAGGAGGGATCCGGGGGTTGCTAGAAAATTCTCAAAATAGCTACCGAAAAAATTTGCTCTTATTCAGACCTGAAGGCTTTCCATCAATATTTCATGGCGAGTCAGGGTGGAAAGGCGCACTGTCATATACTGAGAATTTCAAATGCCTCGTTCGCTTCCTCACCAGGGGAATAAGGTGAAGCCGAGAGAGCCGGGTCCGCTCCCCGGGAGTGGTGATGGGTCTCCCGAAGCCGGCGTTTCGACAAAAAAAAACACACAAACTGACCGGAGCCCCTTCCAAAAGCTGTGAGATCATTCCTGAAGATGATGAAGAGAACAAAAGTCTGCTTTCCCACCAACCA